>NC_135137.1:15036008-15343146 GCF_051014445.1 Colletes latitarsis
GTCGGTCGCGTATATTGAAAACAAAGCGGATTAACGGCTAATTACGGGTTTAAATAAATCGAATTAACTCGATCTTTAAACAATCTGACTCGTACTTTCGCAATTTCCGCATACTTGAATGGCCAGATCCTGGCCTTTTTCCGGTTTGGATCACGTAGTAATGTGGTACCACAACGAAACAGTCAATTAAACCTAGTTGCGGTTAATATTTTAGAGGATAACGCCGGTTATGTCTGGGTCAGGTCTGGTATTTGCAATCATCTGGCTCATACTTTCGCATTTTTCGCATACTTGTTGGCCAGATCCTGGCCTTTTTCCGGTTTGGATCACGTAGTAATGTGGTACCACAACGAAACAGTCAATTAAACCTAGTTGCGGTTAATATTTTAGAGGATAACGCCGGTTATGTCTGGGTTAGGTCTGGTATTTGCAATCATCTGGCTCATACTTTCGCAATTTTCGCATACTTGTTGGCCAGATCCTGGCCTTTTTCCGGTTTGGATCACGTAGTAATGTGGTACCACACCGAAACAGTCAATTAAACCTGGTAGAGATTAATTTTTTAATGGATAACGCCGGTTATGTCTGGGTTAGGTATGGTATCTGCGTTCATCTTGCTCATACTTTCGCATTTTTCGCATACTTGTTGGACAGATCCTGGCCTTTTTCCGGTTTGGATCACGTAGTAATGTGGTGTCACACCGAAAAAGTTAATTAAACCTGGTTGCGATTAATATTTTAGTAGACAGCGCCGGTTACGTCTGGGTTAGGTCTCGTATTTGCAATCATCTGCCCCATACTTTCGCATTTTTCGCATGCTTGCAGGCCAGATCCTGGGTTTTTTTCTGGCTAGGATCACGTATTAATATCGTACCGCACTCAAACAGCCAATTAAACCTGGTTGCGATTAATATTTTAGAGGATAACGCCGGTTATGTCTGGGTTAGTTCTGGTATTTGTGATCATCTGGCTCATACTTTCGCAATTTCCGCATACTTGAATGGCCAGATCCTGCCCTTTTTCCGGTTTGGATCACGTAGTAATGTGGTACCACACCAAAACAGTCAATTCAAACACGTTTCGGTCAATATTTTAGAGGATAACATCGGTTATGTTTGCGTTAGGTCTGGTATTTGCAATCATCTGGCTCGCAATTTCGCATTTTTCGCATACTTGTTGGCCAGATCCTGGCCTTTTTCTGGTTTGGATCACGTAGTAATGTGGTTCCACACTGAAACAGTCAATTAAACCTGGTCGGATTAATATTTTAGAGGAGAACGCCGGTTATGTCTGGGTTAGGTCTGGTATTTGCAATCATCTAGCTCATACTTTCGCATTTTTCGCTTACTTGTGGGCCAGATCCTGGCCTTTTTCTGGTTTGGATCACGTAGTAATGTGGTACCACACCGAAACAGTCAATGAAGCCTGGTTGCGATTAATATTTTAGAGGATAACGCCGGTTATGTCTGGGTTAGTTCTGGTATTTGTGATCATCTGGCTCATACTTTCGCAATTTCCGCATACTTGAATGGCCAGATCCTGGCCTTTTTCCGGTTTGGATCACGTAGTAATGTGGTACCACACCAAAACAGTCAATTCAAACACGTTTCGGTCAATATTTTAGAGGATAACATCGGTTATGTTTGCGTTAGGTCTGGTATTTGCAATCATCTGGCTCGCAATTTCGCATTTTTCGCATACTTGTTGGCCAGATCCTGGCCTTTTTCTGGTTTGGATCACGTAGTAATGTGGTTCCACACTGAAACAGTCAATTAAACCTGGTCGGATTAATATTTTAGAGGAGAACGCCGGTTATGTCTGTGTTAGGTCTGGTATTTGCAATCATCTAGCTCATACTTTCGCATTTTTCGCTTACTTGTGGGCCAGATCCTGGCCTTTTTCTGGTTTGGATCACGTAGTAATGTGGTACCACACCGAAACAGTCAATGAAGCCTGTTATCGTTCAATATTTTAGAGGATAACACCGGTTAGGGCTGGGTTACGTCGGATATTTGGAAACATCTGTGTTAGGGGGAGGAGGTTTGAAAATACCTCGCTTAACGGGGGTCCGGATCTCGAGGGAAGGAACAGACGGAGAATAAGCGATACAATTATAATTTTATTTTCGCCGGATCGCCTTATGCGACCAAGCCGTTTATTTGGTCGGTATAGGGTTTTTTTGTGACAATCGGCCGACGTCTGCCAGACGATGTGTGTTGCGGCCCGCGTTGTTACCCTGAAACAGAAAGAGATACGACTAGGCGTTAAATACCTGTCGACGTGAGTCACGTCGCTTGTCTTTCTCTTTTCGGTACGCTCCTGGTCGGTGCTTGTCGCACCTAGGAGCTGGAATCTCTGCCGCCGCGATACGCAGCTAAGCTAGTGGACTGTACGTGTGTGAGCGTTCCCTTTAAACCGGGAATCGCTCGCTTTCTTCCAATTAGGGAATTTCCTCTCTGTTTTCTGTTCGACTGCAACACTTGATTGTCGCAGGAGAGGGTGCCTAGAGGGAGGTTGTAAGGCTCCAACCGTCACCCGGTCCTCGGCCCCTTACCGTCTTCGTATGCGTGTGTACGGAACACGATGCGGTGCAGTCTTTCAATGGCGTATAGGACGTCTTACTATTGAGACTGGCACCACGACGCCTTGTGAGTCGCGTTCTACGCGCAGTAACCGTACAAGACTGGCGATCAGAGAACAACGCTCTGGCATTCGCCGGAAGCTGGGCTTTGAATAACTCGTCCCACGCTCCGACTAGAAGGCGGCAAGTCCTCCCACGGTGTTTACGCCAATAAGGCCCCTTTAGGTGGTTGTAAGGCCGTTCGATTGAGCCAAGGGAGGATCGAGTCTTAATCTCGATACCTCTCGCACGACCGTTGTTTGCAGCGATACGCGGAAAATTCGGGAACGCGATGATACCAAAGAGTTTCCCGCAGTCTTTAATCGGGTCGTACTCACGACCGAATCGATTAACTGGTTTGATTCGACAACCGGAATTACACGCAGTTTACTGGGGGCAGTTCGCTTACGCAAGCTAATCCCGTAAAGCTGCGGCTATACGTCGGTTGCCCGCTTTGTGAAAGTTCGAATAACTCGAACTTTCAACGTCGCGTGGGAATCAACCGCTAGAACCCGAGAATTTTCTTTATGCCTTTTTTCGTAATTTTCTTTCGAATGCTCGAATAACTCGAAGCAATTCGAATATTGTGAGGGCCTGTCGAATTTCAACGAATGCTCGAATAACTCGAAGCAATTCGGAATATTTTAAATTAGGTAAAGCGTGATCGTTTATCGATCCGCGCTTGGCAGGCTCTCGTTTTCAAGTGACGGACGAGCACGAGCTGCCGAAAAGTACGCGTAAGAGAGGGGGAATCCTCCGACGCGCGGCGCTGTCGCCGTGGCTCTCGTCCGTCTTTTTCTAACATGTAATTATCGCACCTTCTCTATGGTCGAGCGTTTAACCGAAAAGTTCGAAATCGAACGTTACTGTACTGCTCGCGTGACTTACAGAAAAACTCAAGGAGCGAGAGTTTTTCTGCTGTCTTCTGTTTCGAGTCGCGGACGCGTCGACCTAGAATGTTCTGGTCGGTCGCGTATATTGAAAACAAAGCGGATTAACGGCTAATTACGGGTTTAAATAAATCGAATTAACTCGATCTTTAAACAATCTGACTCGTACTTTCGCAATTTCCGCATACTTGAATGGCCAGATCCTGGCCTTTTTCCGGTTTGGATCACGTAGTAATGTGGTACCACAACGAAACAGTCAATTAAACCTAGTTGCGGTTAATATTTTAGAGGATAACGCCGGTTATGTCTGGGTCAGGTCTGGTATTTGCAATCATCTGGCTCATACTTTCGCATTTTTCGCATACTTGTTGGCCAGATCCTGGCCTTTTTCCGGTTTGGATCACGTAGTAATGTGGTACCACAACGAAACAGTCAATTAAACCTAGTTGCGGTTAATATTTTAGAGGATAACGCCGGTTATGTCTGGGTTAGGTCTGGTATTTGCAATCATCTGGCTCATACTTTCGCAATTTTCGCATACTTGTTGGCCAGATCCTGGCCTTTTTCCGGTTTGGATCACGTAGTAATGTGGTACCACACCGAAACAGTCAATTAAACCTGGTAGAGATTAATTTTTTAATGGATAACGCCGGTTATGTCTGGGTTAGGTATGGTATCTGCGTTCATCTTGCTCATACTTTCGCATTTTTCGCATACTTGTTGGACAGATCCTGGCCTTTTTCCGGTTTGGATCACGTAGTAATGTGGTGTCACACCGAAAAAGTTAATTAAACCTGGTTGCGATTAATATTTTAGTAGACAGCGCCGGTTACGTCTGGGTTAGGTCTCGTATTTGCAATCATCTGCCCCATACTTTCGCATTTTTCGCATGCTTGCAGGCCAGATCCTGGGTTTTTTTCTGGCTAGGATCACGTATTAATATCGTACCGCACTCAAACAGCCAATTAAACCTGGTTGCGATTAATATTTTAGAGGATAACGCCGGTTATGTCTGGGTTAGTTCTGGTATTTGTGATCATCTGGCTCATACTTTCGCAATTTCCGCATACTTGAATGGCCAGATCCTGCCCTTTTTCCGGTTTGGATCACGTAGTAATGTGGTACCACACCAAAACAGTCAATTCAAACACGTTTCGGTCAATATTTTAGAGGATAACATCGGTTATGTTTGCGTTAGGTCTGGTATTTGCAATCATCTGGCTCGCAATTTCGCATTTTTCGCATACTTGTTGGCCAGATCCTGGCCTTTTTCTGGTTTGGATCACGTAGTAATGTGGTTCCACACTGAAACAGTCAATTAAACCTGGTCGGATTAATATTTTAGAGGAGAACGCCGGTTATGTCTGGGTTAGGTCTGGTATTTGCAATCATCTAGCTCATACTTTCGCATTTTTCGCTTACTTGTGGGCCAGATCCTGGCCTTTTTCTGGTTTGGATCACGTAGTAATGTGGTACCACACCGAAACAGTCAATGAAGCCTGGTTGCGATTAATATTTTAGAGGATAACGCCGGTTATGTCTGGGTTAGTTCTGGTATTTGTGATCATCTGGCTCATACTTTCGCAATTTCCGCATACTTGAATGGCCAGATCCTGGCCTTTTTCCGGTTTGGATCACGTAGTAATGTGGTACCACACCAAAACAGTCAATTCAAACACGTTTCGGTCAATATTTTAGAGGATAACATCGGTTATGTTTGCGTTAGGTCTGGTATTTGCAATCATCTGGCTCGCAATTTCGCATTTTTCGCATACTTGTTGGCCAGATCCTGGCCTTTTTCTGGTTTGGATCACGTAGTAATGTGGTTCCACACTGAAACAGTCAATTAAACCTGGTCGGATTAATATTTTAGAGGAGAACGCCGGTTATGTCTGTGTTAGGTCTGGTATTTGCAATCATCTAGCTCATACTTTCGCATTTTTCGCTTACTTGTGGGCCAGATCCTGGCCTTTTTCTGGTTTGGATCACGTAGTAATGTGGTACCACACCGAAACAGTCAATGAAGCCTGTTATCGTTCAATATTTTAGAGGATAACACCGGTTAGGGCTGGGTTACGTCGGATATTTGGAAACATCTGTGTTAGGGGGAGGAGGTTTGAAAATACCTCGCTTAACGGGGGTCCGGATCTCGAGGGAAGGAACAGACGGAGAATAAGCGATACAATTATAATTTTATTTTCGCCGGATCGCCTTATGCGACCAAGCCGTTTATTTGGTCGGTATAGGGTTTTTTTGTGACAATCGGCCGACGTCTGCCAGACGATGTGTGTTGCGGCCCGCGTTGTTACCCTGAAACAGAAAGAGATACGACTAGGCGTTAAATACCTGTCGACGTGAGTCACGTCGCTTGTCTTTCTCTTTTCGGTACGCTCCTGGTCGGTGTTTGTCGCACCTAGGAGCTGGAATCTCTGCCGCCGCGATACGCAGCTAAGCTAGTGGACTGTACGTGTGTGAGCGTTCCCTTTAAACCGGGAATCGCTCGCTTTCTTCCAATTAGGGAATTTCCTCTCTGTTTTCTGTTCGACTGCAACACTTGATTGTCGCAGGAGAGGGTGCCTAGAGGGAGGTTGTAAGGCTCCAACCGTCACCCGGTCCTCGGCCCCTTACCGTCTTCGTATGCGTGTGTACGGAACACGATGCGGTGCAGTCTTTCAATGGCGTATAGGACGTCTTACTATTGAGACTGGCACCACGACGCCTTGTGAGTCGCGTTCTACGCGCAGTAACCGTACAAGACTGGCGATCAGAGAACAACGCTCTGGCATTCGCCGGAAGCTGGGCTTAGAATAACTCGTCCAACGCTCCGACTAGAAGGCGGCAAGTCCACCCACGGTGTTTACGCCAATAAGGCCCCTTTAGGTGGTTGTAAGGCCGTTCGATTGAACCAAGGGAGGATCGAGTCTTAATCTCGATACCTCTCGCACGACCGCTGTTTGCAGCGATACGCGGAAAATTCGGGAACTCGATGATACCAAAGAGTTTCCCGCAGTCTTTAATCGGGTCGTACTCACGACCGAATCGATTAACTGGTTTGATTCGACAACCGGAATTACTCGCAGTTTACTGGGGGCAGTTTGCTTACGCAAGCTAATCCCGTAAAGCTGCGGCTATACGTCGGTTGCCCGCTTTGTGAAAGTTCGAATAACTCGAACTTTCAACGTCGCGTGGCAATCAACCGCTAGAACCCGAGAATTTTCTTTATGCCTTTTTTCGTAATTTTTTTTCGAATGCTCGAATATCTCGAAGCAATTCGAATATTGTGAGGGCCTGTCGAATTTCAACGAATGCTCGAATAACTCGAAGCAATTCGGAATATTTTAAATTAGGTAAAGCGTGATCGTTTATCGATCCGCGCTTGGCAGGCTCTCGTTTTCAAGTGACGGACGAGCACGAGCTGCCGAAAAGTACGCGTAAGAGAGGGGGAATCCTCCGACGCGCGGCGCTGTCGCCGTGGCTCTCGTCCGTCTTTTTCTAACATGTAATTATCGCACCTTCTCTATGGTCGAGCGTTTAACCGAAAAGTTCGAAATCGAACGTTACTGTACTGCTCGCGTGACTTACAGAAAATCTCAAGGAGCGAGAGTTTTTCTGCTGTCTTCTGTTTCGAGTCGCGGACGCGTCGACCTAGAATGTTCTCGTCGGTCGCGTATATTGAAAACAAAGCGGATTAACGGCTAATTACGGGTTTAAATAAATCGAATTAACTCGATCTTTAAACAATCTGGCTCGTACTTTCGCAATTTCCGCATACTTGAATGGCCAGATCCTGGCCTTTTTCCGGTTTGGATCACGTAGTAATGTGGTACCACAACGAAACAGTCAATTAAACCTAGTTGCGGTTAATATTTTAGAGGATAACGCCGGTTATGTCTGGGTCAGGTCTGGTATTTGCAATCATCTGGCTCATACTTTCGCAATTTTCGCATACTTGTTGGCCAGATCCTGGCCTTTTTCCGGTTTGGATCACGTAGTAATGTGGTACCACACCGAAACAGTCAATTAAACCTGGTAGAGATTAATTTTTTAATGGATAACGCCGGTTATGTCTGGGTTAGGTATGGTATCTGCGTTCATCTTGCTCATACTTTCGCATTTTTCGCATACTTGTTGGACAGATCCTGGCGTTTTTCCGGTTTGGATCACGTAGTAATGTGGTATCACACCGGAAAAGTCAATTAAACCTGGTTGCGATTAATATTTTAGTGGACAGCGCCGGTTATGTCTGGGTTAGGTCTCGTATTTGCAATCATCTGCCCCATACTTTCGCATTTTTCGCATGCTTGCAGGCCAGATCCTGGGTTTTTTTCTGGCTAGGATCACGTATTAATATCGTACCGCACTCAAACAGCCAATTAAACCTGGTTGCGATTAATATTTTAGAGGATAACGCCGGTTATGTCTGGGTTAGTTCTGGTATTTGTGATCATCTGGCTCATACTTTCGCAATTTCCGCATACTTGAATGGCCACATCCTGGCCTTTTTCCGGTTTGGATCACGTAGTAATGTGGTACCACACCAAAACAGTCAATTCAAACACGTTTCGATCAATATTTTAGATGATAACACCGGTTATGTTTGCGTTAGGTCTGGTATTTGCAATCATCTGGCTCGCAATTTCGCATTTTTCGCATACTTGTTGGCCAGATCCTGGCCTTTTTCTGGTTTGGATCACGTAGTAATGTGGTTCCACACTGAAGCAGTCAATTAAACCTGGTTCGGATTAATATTTTAGAGGAGAACGCCGGTTATGTCTGGGTTAGGTCTGGTATTTGCAATCATCTAGCTCATACTTTCGCATTTTTCGCTTACTTGTGGGCCAGATCCTGGCCTTTTTCTGGTTTGGATCACGTAGTAATGTGGTACCACACCGAAACAGTCAATGAAGCCTGTTATCGTTCAATATTTTAGAGGATAACACCGGTTAGGTCTGGGTTACGTCGGATATTTGGAAACATCTGTGTTAGGGGGAGGAGGTTTGAAAATACCTCCCCTAACGGTGGTCCGGATCTCGAGGGAAGGAGCAGACGGAGAATAAGCGATACAATTATAATTTTATTTTCGCCGGATCGCCTTATGCGATCAAGCCGTTTATTTGGTCGGTATAGGGTTTTTTTGTGACAATCGGCCGACGTCTGCCAGACGATGTGTGTTGCGGCCCGCGTTGTTACCCTGAAACAGAAAGAGATACGACTAGGCGTTAAATACCTGTCGACGTGAGTCACGTCGCTTGTCTTTCTCTTTTCGGTACGCTCCTGGTCGGTGCTTGTCGCACCTAGGAGCTGGAATCTCTGCCGCCGCGATACGCAGCTAAGCTAGTGGACTGTACGTGTGTGAGCGTTCCCTTTAAACCGGGAATCGCTCGCTTTCTTCCAATTAGGGAATTTCCTCTCTGTTTTCTGTTCGACTGCAACACTTGATTGTCGCAGGAGAGGGTGCCTAGAGGGAGGTTGTAAGGCTCCAACCGTCACCCGGTCCTCGGCCCCTTACCGTCTTCGTATGCGTGTGTACGGAACACGATGCGGTGCAGTCTTTCAATGGCGTATAGGACGTCTTACTATTGAGACTGGCACCACGACGCCTTGTGAGTCGCGTTCTACGCGCAGTAACCGTACAAGACTGGCGATCAGAGAACAACGCTCTGGCATTCGCCGGAAGCTGGGCTTAGAATAACTCGTCCAACGCTCCGACTAGAAGGCGGCAAGTCCACCCACGGTGTTTACGCCAATAAGGCCCCTTTAGGTGGTTGTAAGGCCGCTCGATTGAACCAAGGGAGGATCGAGTCTTAATCTCGATACCTCTCGCACGACCGCTGTTTGCAGCGATACGCGGAAAATTCGGGAACGCGATGATACCAAAGAGTTTCCCGCAGTCTTTAATCGGGTCGTACTCACGACCGAATCGATTAACTGGTTTGATTCGACAACCGGAATTACACGCAGTTTACTGGGGGCAGTTTGCTTACGCAAGCTAATCCCGTAAAGCTGCGGCTATACGTCGGTTGCCCGCTTTGTGAAAGTTCGAATAACTCGAACTTTCAACGTCGCGTGGGAATCAACCGCTAGAACCCGAGAATTTTCTTTATGCCTTTTTTCGTAATTTTCTTTCGAATGCTCGAATAACTCGAAGCAATTCGAATATTGTGAGGGCCTGTCGAATTTCAACGAATGCTCGAATAACTCAAAGCAATTCGGAATATTTCAAATTAGGTAAAGCGTGATCGTTTATCGATCCGCGCTTGGCAGGCTCTCGTTTTCAAGTGACGGACGAGCACGAGCTGCCGAAAAGTACGCGTAAGAGAGGGGGAATCCTCCGACGCGCGGCGCTGTCGCCGTGGCTCTCGTCCGTCTTTTTCTAACATGTAATTATCGCACCTTCTCTATGGTCGAGCGTTTAACCGAAAAGTTCGAAATCGAACGTTACTGTACTGCTCGCGTGACTTACAGAAAAACTCAAGGAGCGAGAGTTTTTCTGCTGTCTTCTGTTTCGAGTCGCGGACGCGTCGACCTAGAATGTTCTGGTCGGTCGCGTATATTGAAAACAAAGCGGATTAACGGCTAATTACGGGTTTAAATAAATCGAATTAACTCGATCTTTAAACAATCCGGCTCGTACTTTCGCAATTTTCGCATACTTGTTGGCCAGATCCTGGCCTTTTTCCGGTTTGGATCACGTAGTAATGTGGTTCCACACTGAAACAGTCAATTAAACCTGGTCGGATTAATATTTTAGAGGTGAACGCCGGTTATGTCTGGGTTAGGTATGGTATCTGCGTTCATCTTGCTCATACTTTCGCATTTTTCGCATACTTGTTGGACAGATCCTGGCCTTTTTCCGGTTTGGATCACGTAGTAATGTGGTACCACACCAAAACAGTCAATTCAAACACGTTTCGGTCAATATTTTAGAGGATAACATCGGTTATGTTTGCGTTAGGTCTGGTATTTGCAATCATCTGGCTCGCAATTTCGCATTTTTCGCATACTTGTTGGCCAGATCCTGGCCTTTTTCTGGTTTGGATCACGTAGTAATGTGGTTCCACACTGAAACAGTCAATTAAACCTGGTCGGATTAATATTTTAGAGGAGAACGCCGGTTATGTCTGGGTTAGGTCTGGTATTTGCAATCATCTAGCTCATACTTTCGCATTTTTCGCATACTTGATGGCCAGCACTTGGGTTTCCTCTGGTTTGAATCACGTAGTAATGTGGTGCCACAACGAAACAGTCAATTAAACCTAGTTGCGGCTAATATTTTTGTGAGGATAACGCCGGTTATGTCTGGGTTAGGTCTGGCATTTGCAATCATCTGGCTCATACTTTCGCATTTTTCGCATACTTGTTGGCCATATCCTGGCCTTTTTCCGGTTTGGATCACGTAGTAATGTGGTACCACACCGAAACAGTCAATTAAACCTGGTAGAGATTAATTTTTTAAAGGATAACGCCGGTTATGTCTGGGTTAGGTATGGTATTTGCATTCATCTAGCTCATACGTTCGCATTTTTCGCATACTTGTTTGGTCAGATCCTGGCCTTTTTCCAGTTTGGATCACGTAGTAATGTGGTACCACACCGAAACAGTCAATTCAACCACGTTTCGATCAATATTTTAGAGGATCTCGCTGGTTATGTTTGCGTTAGGTCTGGCATTTGCAATCATCTGGCTCGCACTTTCGCATTTTTCGCATACTTGTTCGCCAGGTCCTGGGTTTCCTCTGGTTTGGATCACGTAGTAATGTGGTACCACACCGAAACATTCAATGAAGCCTGTTATCGTTCAATATTTTAGAGGATAACACCGGTTAGGTCTGGGTTACGTCTGATACTTGCAGTCATCTGGCTCGTACTATCGCATTTTTCGCATACTTGCTGGCCAGATCCTGGCCTTTTTCTGGGTTGGATCACATAGTAATGTGGTACCACACCGAAACAGTCAATTAATCCAGGTTGCGATTGATATTTTGGACGATAACGCCAGCTTTGTCTCGGTTAGGTATGGTATTTGCGTTCATCTAGCTCATACTTTCGCATTTTTCGCATACTTGCTGGCCAGATCCTGGCCTTTTTCCGGTTTGGATCACGTAGTAATGTGGTACCACAGCGAAACAGTCAATTCAACCACGTTTCGATCAATATTTTAGAGGATAACACCGGTTAGGTCTGGGTTACGTCTGATATTTGCGATCATCTGGCTCGTACTTTCGCATCTTTCGCATACTTGTTGGTCAGGTCCTGGGTTTCCTCTGGTTTGGATCACGTAGTAATGTGGTACCCCAACGAAACAGTCAATTAAACCTAGTTGCGGTTAATATTTTGGAGGCTAATGCCGGTTATGCCTGGGTTAGGTAAGGTATTTGTCATCATCTGGCTCATACTTTCGCAATTTCCGCATACTTGAATGGCCAGATCCTGGGTTTTTTTCTGGCTAGGATCACGTATTAATATCGTACCACACTGAAACAGCCAATTAAACCTGGTTGCGATTAATATTTTAGAGGATAATGCCGGTTATGTCTGGGTTAGTTCTGGTATTTGTGATCATCTGGCTCATACTTTCGCAATTTCCGCATACTTGAATAGCCAGATCCTGCGTTTTTTCAGGTTAGGATCACGTATTAATGTCGTACCACACCGAAACTGGCAAATCAACCACGTTTCGATCAATATTTTAGAGGATAACGCCGGTTATGTCTGGGTTAGGTCTGGCATTTGCAATCATCTGGCTCATACTTTCGCATTTTTCGCATACTTGTGGCTCAGATACTGGCCTTTTTTCGGTTTGGATCACGTAGTAATGTTGTACCACACCGAAACAGCCAATTAAACCTGGCTGCGATTAATATTTTAGAGGATAACGCCGGTTATGTCTGGGTCAGGTCTGGTATTTGCAATCATCTGGCGCATACTTTCGCATTTTTCGCACAGTTGTTGGCCAGATCCTGGCCTTTTTCCGGTTTGGATCACGTAGTATTGTGGTACCACACCGAAACAGTCAATTAAACCTGGTAAAGATTAATTTTTTAAAGGATAACGCTGGTTATGTCTGGGTTAGGTATGGTATTTGCCTTGACCTAGCTCATACTTTCGTATTTTTCGCATACTTGTTAGACAGATCCTGGCCTTTTTCCGGTTTGGATCACGTAGTAATATGGTACCACACCGAAACAGTCAATTAAATCTGGCGGAGATTAATTTTTTAAAGGATAACGCCGGTTATGTCCGGGTTAGGTATGCTATTTGCCTTCATCCAGCTCATACTTTCGCATTTTTCTCTTACTTGTTAGCCGGATCCTGGACTTTTTCTGATTTGGATCACGTAGTAATGTGGTACCACACCGAAACAGTCAATGAAGCCTGTTATCGTTCAATATTTTAGAGGATAACACCGGTTAGGTCTGGGTTACGTCTGATATTTGCAATCATCTGGGTCGTACTTTCGCATTTTTCGCATACATGTTGGCCAGGTCCTGGGTTTCCTCTGGTTTGGATCACGTAATAATGTGGTACCACAACGAAACAGTCAATTAAACCTAGTTGCGGTTAATATTTTGGAGGATAACGCCGGTTATGTCTGGGATAGGTCTGGTAATCGCCACCATCTAGCTCATACTTTCGCATTTTTCGCACACTTGAATGGCCAGATCCTGGCCTTTACCTGGTTTAGATCACGTAGTAATATGGTACCACACTGAAACAGTCAATTAAACCTGGTTCCGATTAATATTTTATTGGAAAACGACGGTTACGTCTGGGTTAGTTCTGGTATTTGCCTTCATCTGGCTCATACTTTCGCATTTTTCGCATACTTGTTGGCCATATCCTGGACTTTTTCTGGTTTGGATCACGTAGTAATGTGGTACCACACCGAGACAGTCAATTAAACCTGGTTCGGATTAATATTTTAGAGGATAACGCCCGTTATGTCTGGGTTAGGTCTGGCATTTGCAATCATCTGGCTCATACTTTCGCATTTTTCGCATACTTGTGGGTCAGATACTGGCCTTTTTTCGGTTTGGATCACGTAGTAATGTGGTATCACACCGAAACAGCCAATTAAACCTGGTTGCGATTAATATTTTAGAGGATTACGCCGGTTACGTCTGGGATAGGTCTGGTATTTGCCTTCATCTAGCTCATACTTTCGCATTTTTCGCATACTTGTTGGCCATATCCTGGCCTCTTTCTGGTTTGGATCACGTAGTAATGTGGTACCACACTCAAACAGTCAATTAAACCTGGTTCGGATTAATATTTTAGAGGATAACGCCCGTTATGTCTGGGTTAGGTCTGGCATTTGCAATCATCTGGCTCATACTTTCGCATTTTTCGCATACTTGTGGGTCAGATACTGGCCTTTTTTCGGTTTGGATCACGTAGTAATGTGGTATCACACCGAAACAGCCAATTAAACCTGGTTGCGATTAATATTTTAGAGGATTACGCCGGTTACGTCTGCGATAGGTCTGGTATTTGCCTTCATCTAGCTCATACTTTCGCATTTTTCGCATACTTGTTGGCCATATCCTGGCCTCTTTCTGGTTTGGATCACGTAGTAATGTGGTACCACACTCAAACAGTCAATTAAACCTGGTTCGGATTAATATTTTAGAGGATAACGCCCGTTATGTCTGGGTCAGGTCTGGTATTTGCAATCATCTGGCGCATACTTTCGCATTTTTCGCACAGTTGTTAGCCAGATCCTGGCCTTTTTCCGGTTTGGATCACGTAGTATTGTGGTACCACACCGAAACAGTCAATTAAACCTGGTAAAGATTAATTTTTTAAAGGATAACGCCGGTTATGTCTGGGTTAGGTATGGTATTTGCCTTGATCCAGCTCATACTTTCGCATGTTTCGCTTACTTGTTAGCCGGATCCTGGACTTTTTCTGGTTTGGATCACGTAGTAATGTGGTACCACACCGAAACAGTCAATGAAGCCTGTTATCGTTCAATATTTTAGAGGATAACGACGGTTATGTCTGGGTTAGTTCTGGTATTTGCCTTCATCTGGCTCATACTTTCGCATTTTTCGCATACTTGTTGGCCATATCCTGGACTTTTTCTGGTTTGGATCACGTAGTAATGTGGTACCACACCGAGACAGTCAATGAAGCCTGTTATCGTTCAATATTTTAGAGGATAACACCGGTTAGGTCTGGGTTACGTCTGATATTTGCAATCATCTGGCTCGTACTTTCGCATTTTTCGCATACTTGATGGCCAGCACTTGGGTTTCCTCTGGTTTGGATCACGTAGTAATGTGGTACCACAACGAAACAGTCAATTAAACCTAGTTGCGGTTATTATTTTAGAGGATAACGCCGGTTATGTCTGGGTTAGGTCTGGCATTTGCAATCATCTGGCTCATACTTTCGCATTTTTCGCATACTTGTTGGCCAGATCCTGGCCTTTTTCCGGTTTGGGTCACGTAGTAATGTGGTACCACACCGAAACAGTCAATTCAACCACGTTTCGATCAATATTTTAGAGGATAACGCCGGTTATGTCTGGGTTAGCTATGGTATTTGCCTTCATCTAGCACATACCTTCGCATTTTTCGCATACTTGTTGGTCAGGTCCTGGGTTTCCTCTGGTTTGGATCACGTAGTAATGTGGTACCACACCGAAACAGTCAATTACAACTTGTTGCGATTAATATTTTACAGGATAACGCCGGTTATGTCTGGGTTAGGTCTGGCATTTGCAATGATCTGGCTCATACTTTGGCATTTTTCGCATACTTGTTGGCCAGATCCTGGCCTTTTTCCGGTTTGGATCGCGTAGTAATGTGGTACCACACCGAAACAGTCAATTCAACCACGTTTCGATCAATATTTTAGAGGATAACGCCGGTTATGTCTGGGTTAGCTATGGTATTTGCCTTGACCTAGCTCATACTTTCGTATTTTTCGCATACTTGTTAGACAGATCCTGGCCTTTTTCCGGTTTGGATCACGTAGTAATGTGGTACCACACTCAAAGAGTCATTTGAACCTGGTTCGGATTAATATTTTAGAGGATAACACCGGTTATGTCTGGGTTACGTCTGATATCTGCAATCATCTGCTTCGTACTTTCGCATTTTTCGCATACTTGTTGGCAAGATTCTGGCCTTTTTCTGGTTTGGATCACGTAGTAATGTGGTACCACACCGAAACAGTCAATTACAACTTGTTGCGATTAATATTTTACAGGATAACGCCGGTTATGTCTGGGTTAGGTCTGGTATTTGCAATCATCTGGCTCATACTATCGCATTTTTCGCATACCTGTTGGCCAGATCCCGGCCTTTTTCCGGTTTAGATCACGTAGTAATGTGGTACCACACCGAAATAGTCAATTAAACCTGGTAGAGATTAATTTTTTAAAGGATAACGCCGGTTATGTCTGGGTTGGGTATGGTATTTGCCTTCGTCTAGCTCATACTTTCGCATTTTTCGCTTACTTGTTGGCCAGATCCTGGCCTTTTTCTTGTTTGGATCACGTAGTAATGTGATACCACACTGAAACAGTCAATTAAACCTGCTTGCGATTAATATTTTAGAGGATAACGCCGGTTATGTCTGGGTTAGATCTGGTATTTGTGATCATCTGGCTCATACTTTCGCATTTTTCGCAGTACTTGTTGGCCAGATCCTGGGTTTTGTCTGGTTTGGATCACGTAGTAATGTAGTACCACACTGAAACTGTCAACTAAACCTGGTTCGGATTAATATTTTAGAGGATAACGCCGGTTATGTCTGGGTTAGGTCTGGCATTTGCAATCATCTGGCTCATACTTTCGCATTTTTCGCATACTTGTTGGCCAGATCCTGGGTTTTTTCTGGTTTGGATCTGGTAGTAATGTGGAACCACACCGAGACAGTCAATGAAGCCTGTTATCGTCCAATATTTTAGAGGATAACACCGGTTAGGTCTGGGTTACGTCTGATATTTGCAATCATCTGGCTCGTACTTTCGCATTTTTCGCATACTTGATGGCCAGCACTTGGGTTTCCTCTGGTTTGGATCACGTAGTTATGTGGTACCACAACGAAACAGTCAGTTAAACCTAGTTGCGGTTAATATTTTAGAGGATGACGACGGTTATGTCTGGGTTGGGTCTGGCATTTGCAATCATCTGGCTCATACTTTCGCATTTTTCGCATACTTGTTGGCCAGATCCTGGCCTTTTTCCGGTTTGGATCACGTAGTAATGTGGTTCCACACCGAAACAGTCAATTCAACCACGTTTCGATCAATATTTTAGAGGATAACGCCGGTTATGTCAGGGTTAGCTATGGTATTTGCCTTCATCTAGCTCATACTTTCGCATTTTTCGCATACTTGTTGGTCAGGTCCTGGGTTTCCTCTGGTTTGGATCACGTAGTAATGTGGTACCACACCGAAACAGTCAATTAAACCTAGTTGCGGTTAATATTTTAGAGGATAACGCCGGTTATGTCTGGGTTAGTTCTGGTATTTGCAATCATCTGGCAAATGTTTTCGCATTTTTCGCATACTTGTTGGCCAGATCCTGGCCTTTTTCTGGTTTGGATCACGTAGTAATGTGATACCACACTGAAACAGTCACTTAAACCTGCTTGCGATTAATATTTTAGAGGATAACGGTTGTTATGTCTGGGTTAGTTCTGGTAATTGTAATCATCTGTCTCATGATTTCGCATTTTTCGCATACTTGTTGGCCAGATCCTGGGTTTTTTCTGGTATGGATCAGGTAGTAATGTGGTACCGCACCGAAACAGTCTATTAAATCCGGTTGCGATTAATATAATACAGGATAACGCCGGTTATGTCTGGGTTAGATCTGGTATTTGTAATCATCTGGCTCGTACTATCGCATTTTTCGCATACTTGATGGCCAGCACTTGGGTTTCCTCTGGTTTGGATCACGTAGTATTGTGGTACCGCTCCGAAACAGTCAATTAAACCTGGAAGAGATTAATTTTTTAAAGGATAACGCTGGTTATGTCTGGGTTAGGTATGGTATTTGCCTTGACCTAGCTCATACATTCGTATTTTTCGCATACTTGTTAGACAGATCCTGGCCTTTTTCCGGTTTGGATCACGTAGTGATGTGGTACCACACTCAAGGAGTCATTTGAACCTGGTTCGGATTAATATTTTAGAGGATAACACCGGTTAGGTCTGGGTTACGTCTGATATCTGCAATCATCTGCCTCGTACATTCGCATTTTTCGCATTCTTGTTGGCAAGATCCTGACCATTTTCTGGTTTGGATCACGTAGTAATGTGGTACCACACGGAAACAGTCAGTTACAACTTGTTGCGATTAATATTTTACAGGATAACGCCGGTTATGTCTGGGTTAGGTCTGGTATTTGCAATCATCTGGCTCGTACTTTCGCATTTTTCGCATACTTGTTGGCCAGATCCTGGGTTTTTCTGGTTTGGATCAGGTACTAATGTGGTACCACACTCAAAGAGTCATTTGAACCTGGTTCGGATTAATATTTTAGAGGATAACACCGGTTAGGTCTGGGTTACGTCTGATATCTGCAATCATGTGCCTCGTACTTTCGCATTTTTCGCATACTTGTTGGCAAGATCCTGGCCATTTTCTGGTTTGGATCACGTAGTAATGTGGTACCACACCGAAACAGTCAATTACAACTTGTTGCGATTAATATTTTACAGGATAACGCCGGTTATGTCTGGGTTAGGTCTGGTATTTGCAATCATCTGGCTCATACTATCGCATTTTTCGCATACCTGTTGGCCAGATCCTGGCCTTTTTCTGGTTTGGATCACGTAGTAATGTGATACCACACTGAAACAGTCACTCAAACCTGCTTGCGATTAATATTTTAGAGGATAACGCCGGTTATGTCTGGGTTAGTTCTGGTATTTGTGATCATCTGGCTCATACTTTCGCAATTTTCGAATACTTGAGGGTCAGATCCTGGCCTTTTTCTGGTTTGGATCACGTAGTAATGTGATACCACACTGAAACAGTCACTTAAACCTGCTTGCGATTAATATTTTAGAGGATAACGCCGGTTAGGTCTGGGTTACATCTGATATTTGCAATCATCTGCCTCGTACTTTCGCATTTTTCGCCTACTTGTAGGCCAGATCCTGGCCTTTATCTGGTTTGGATCACATAGTAATATGGTACCACCCTGAAACAGCCAATTAAACCTGGTTCGGATTAATATTTTAGAGGATAACACCGGTTAGGTCTGGGTTACGTCTGATATCTGCAATCATGTGCCTCGTACTTTCGCATTTTTCGCATACTTGTTGGCAAGATCCTGGCCATTTTCTGGTTTGGATCACGTATTAATGTCGTACCACACCGAAACAGTCAATTCAACCTCGCTTCGATCAATCTTTTAGAGGATAACGCTGGTTATGTTTGCGTTAGGTCTGGTATTTGCATTCATCAGGCTCATACTTTCGCATTTTTCGCATACTTGTAAGACAGATCCTGGGTTTTTTCTGCTTTGCATCACGTAGTAATGTGATACCACACTGAAACAGTCAATTATACCTGGTTGCGATTAATATTTTAGAGGATAACGACTGTTATGTCTGGGTTAGTTCTGGTAACTGTAATCATCTGTCTCATACTTTCGCATTTTTCGCATACTTGTTGGCCAGATACTGGGTTTTTTCTGGTTCCGATCTGGTAGTAATGTGGTACCGCACCGAAACAGTCTATTAAACCCGGTTGCGATTAATATAATACAGGATAACGCCGGTTATGTCTGGGTTAGTTCTGGTATTTGTAATCATCTGGCTCGTACTATCGCATTTTTCTCATACTTGTAGGCCAGATCCTGCCCTTTATCTGGTTTGGATCACGTAGTAATGTGGTACCACACTGAAACAGTCAATTAAACCTGTTTCGGATTAATACTTTAGAGGATAACGCCGGTTATGTCTGGGTTAGGTCTGGTATTTGCAATCATCTGGCTCATACTTTCGCATTTCTCGCTTACTTGTTGGCCAGATCCTGGCCTTTTTCTGGTTTGGATCACGTACTAATGTGATACCACCCTGAAAAAGTCACTTAAACCTGGTTGCGATTAATATTTTAGAGGATAACGCCTGTTATGTCTGGGTTTGTTCTGGTATTTGTGATCATCTGGCTCATACTTTCGCAATTTCCGCATACTTGAATGGCCAGATCCTGCGTTCTTTCCGGTTAGGATCACGTAGTAATGTGGTACCACACTGAAACAGTCCATTAAATCTAGTTGCGGTTAATATTTCTGAGAATAATGCCGGTTATGTCGGGGTTAGGTCTGGTATTTGCCTTCATCTAGCTCATACTTTCGCATTTTTCGCATACTTGTTGGCCATATCCCGGCCTCTTTCTGGTTTGGATCACGCAGAAATTTGGTACCACACTCAAACAGTCAATTAAACCTGGTTCGGATTAATATTTTAGAGGATAACGCCGGTTATGTCTGGGTTAGGTCTGGTATTTGCATTCATCAGGCTCATACTTTCGCAATTTCCGCTTACTTGTTGGCAAGATCCTGGCCTTTTTCTGGTGTGGATCACTTAGTAATGTGGTACCACAACGAAATAGTCAATTAAACCTAGTTCCGATTAATATTTTATTGGAAAACGCCGGTTATGTCTGGGTTAGTTCTGGTATTTGCAATCATCTGGCTAATATTTTCGCATTTTTCGCATACTTGCTGGCCAGATCCTGGCCTTGTTCTGGTTTGGATCACGTAGTAATGTGGTACCACACTGAAACAGTCAATTAAACCTGGTTGCGATTAATATTTTAGAGGATACCGACTGTTATGTCTGGGTTAGTTCTGGTAATTGCAATCATCTGGCTCATACTTTCGCATTTTTCGCATACTTGTTGGCGAGATCCTGGGTTTTTTCTGGTTTGGATCAGGTAGTAATGTGATACCACACTGAAACAGTCACTTAAACCTGCTTGCGATTAATATTTTAGAGGATAACGACTGTTATGTCTGGGTTAGTTCTGGTAATTGTAATCATCTGTCTCATGATTTCGCATTTTTCGCATACTTGTTGGCCAGATCCTGGGTTTTTTCTGGTTTGGATCAGGTAGTAACGTGGTACCGCACCGAAACAGTCTATTAAACCCGGTTGCGATTAATATTTTAGAGGATAACGCCGGTTATGTCTGGGTTACGTCTGATATTTGCAATCATCTGGCTCGTACTTTCGCATTTTTCGCATACTTGTTGGCCAGATCCTGGGTTTTTTCTGGTTTAGATCAGGTAGTAATGTGGTACCACACTGAAACAGTCAATTAAACCTGGTTGCGATTAATATTTTAGAGGATAACGACTGTTATGTCTGGGTTAGTTCTGGTAATTGCAATCATCTGGCGCATACTTTCGCATTTTTCGCATACTTGTTGGCCAGATCCTGGGTTTTTTCTGGTTTGGATCGGGTAGTAATGTGATACCACACTGAAACAGTCAATTAAACCTGGAAGAGATTAATTTTTTAAAGGATAACGCTGGTTAAGTCTGGGTTAGGTATGGTATTTGCCTTGACCTAGCTCATACATTCGCATTTTTCGCATACTTGTTAGACAGATCCTGGCCTTTTTCCGGTTTGGATCACGTAGTGATGTGGTACCACACTCAAGGAGTCATTTGAACCTGGTTCGGATTAATATTTTAGAGGATAACACCGGTTAGGTATGGGTTACGTCTGATATCTGCAATCATCTGCCTCGTACTTTCGCATTTTTCGCATACTTGTTGGCCAGATCCTGGCCTTTTTCTGGTTTGTATCACGTACTAATGTGATACCACCCTGAAAAAGTCACTTAAACCTGGTTGCGATTAATATTTTAGAGGATAACGCCGGTTATGTCTGGGTTTGTTCTGGTATTTGTGATCATCTGGCTCATACTTTCGCAATTTCCGCATACTTGAATGGCCAGATCCTGCGTTCTTTCCGGTTAGGATCACGTAGTAACGTGGTACCACACTGAAACATTCAATTAAACCTGGTTCCGATTAATATTTTATTGGAAAACGCCGGTTATGTCTGGGTTAGTTCTGGTATTTGCAATCATCTGGCTAATATTCTCGCATTTTTCGCAGTACTTGTTGGCCAGATCCTGGGTTTTGTCTGGTTTGGATCACGTAGTAATGTAGTACCACACTGAAACTGACAACTAAACCTGGTTCGGATTAATATTTTAGAGGATAACGCCGGTTATGTCTGGGTTAGGTCTGGCATTTGCAATCATCTGGCTCATACTTTCGCATTTTTCGCATACTTGTGGGTCAGATACTGGCCTTTTTCCGGATTGGATCACGTTGTAATGTGGTACCACACCGAAACAGCCAATTAAACCTGGTTGCGATTAATTTTTTAAAGGATAACGCCGGTTATGTCTGGGTTGGGTATGGTATTTACCTTCATCTAGCTCATACTTTCGCATTTTTCGCTTACTTGTTGGCCAGATCCTGTCCTTTTTCTGGTTTGGATCACGTAGTAATGTGGTACCACACCGAAACAGTCAATGAAGCCTGTTATCGTTCAATATTTTAGAGGATAACACCGCTTAGGTCTGGGTTACGTCTGATATTTGCAATAATCTGGCCCGAACTTTCGCATTTTTCGCATACTTGTTGGCAAGATCCAGGCCTTTTTCTGGCTTGGATCACGTAGTAATGTGGTACCACACCGAAAAAGTCAATTAAACCTGGTTGCGATTAATTTTTTAAAGGATAACGCCGGTTATGTCTGGGTTGGGTATGGTATTTGCCTTCATCTAGCTCATACTTTCGCATTTTTCGCTTACTTGTTGGCCAGATCCTGGCCTTTTTCCGGTTTGGATCACGTAGTAATGTGGTACCACACCGAAACAGTCAATTAAACCTGGTTCCGATTAATATTTTATTGGAAAACGCCGGTTATGTCTGGGTTAGTTCTGGTATTTGCAATCATCTGGCTAATATTCTCGCATTTTTCGCAGTACTTGTTGGCCAGATCCTGGGTTTTGTCTGGTTTGGATCACGTAGTAATGTAGTTCCACACTGAAACTGTCAACTAAACCTGGTTCGGATTAATATTTTAGAGGATAACGCCGGTTATGTCTGGGTTAGGTCTGGTATTTGCCTTCATCTACCTCATACATTCGCATTTTTCGCATACTTGTTGGCCAGATCCTGGCCTTTATCTGGTATGGATCACGTAGTAATATGGTACGACACTGAAACAGTCAATTAAACCTGGTTGCGATTAATTTTTTAAAGGATAACGCCGGTTATGTCTGGGTTGGGTATGGTATTTGCCTACGTCTAGCTCATACTTTCGCATTTTTCGCTTACTTGTTGGCCAGATCCTGGCCTTTTTCTGGTTTGGATCACGTACTAATGTGATACCACCCTGAAAAAGTCACTTAAACCTGGTTGCGATTAATATTTTAGAGGATGACGCCGGTTATGTCTGGGTTTGTTCTGGTATTTGTGATCATCTGGCTCATACTTTCGCATTTTTCGCATACTTGTTGGCCATATCCTGGCCTCATTCTGGTTTGGATCACGTAGTAATTTGGTACCACACTCAAACAGTCAATTAAACCTGGTTCGGATTAATATTTTAGAGGATAACGCCGGTTATGTCTGGGTTAGGTCTGGTATTTGCAATCATCTGGCGCATACTTTCGCATTTTTCGCATACTTGTTAGACAGATCCTGGCCTTTTTCCGGTTTGGATCATGTAGTAATGTGGTACCACACCGAAACAGTCAATTAAACCTGGTTCCCATTAATATTTTATTGGAAAATGCCGGTTATGTCTGCGTTAGTTCTGGTATTTGCAATCATCTGGCTAATATTCTCGCATTTTTCGCATACTTGTTGGCAAGATCCTGGCCTTTTTCTGGTTTGGATCACGTAGTAATGTGATACCACACCGAAACAGTCAATTAAACCTGGTTGCGATTAATTTTTTAAAGGATAACGCCGGTTATGTCTGGGTTGGGTATGGTATTTGCCTTCATCTAGCTCATACTTTCGCATTTTTCGCTTACTTGTTGGCCAGATCCTGGCCTTTTTCCGGTTTGGATCATGTAGTAATGTGGTACCACACCGAAACAGCCAATTAAACCTGGTTCCGATTAATATTTTACTGGAAAACGACGGTTATGTCTGGGTTAGTTCTGGTATTTGCAATCATCTGGCTAATGTTTTCGCATTTCTCGCTTACTTGTTGGCCAGATCCTGGCCTTTTTCTGGTTTGGATCACGTACTAATGTGATACCACCCTGAAAAAGTCACTTAAACCTGGTTGCGATTAATATTTTAGAGGATAACGCCGGTTTTGTCTGGGTTTGTTCTGGTATTTGTGATCATCTGGCTCATACTTTCGCAATTTCCGCTTACTTGTTGGCCAGATCCTGGGTTTTTTCTGGTTTGGATCAGGTAGTAACGTGGTACCGCACCGAAACAGTCTATTAAACCCGGTTGCGATTAATATTTTAGAGGATAACGCCGGTTATGTCTGGGTTACGTCTGATATTTGCAATCATCTGGCTCGTACTTTCGCATTTTTCGCATACTTGTTGGCCAGATCCTGGGTTTTTTCTGGTTTAGATCAGGTAGTAATGTGGTACCACACTGAAACAGTCAATTAAACCTGGTTGCGATTAATATTTTAGAGGATAACGACTGTTATGTCTGGGTTAGTTCTGGTAATTGCAATCATCTGGCTCATACTTTCGCATTTTTCGCATACTTGTTGGCCAGATCCTGGGTTTTTTCTGGTTTGGATCGGGTAGTAATGTGATACCACACTGAAACAGTCAATTAAACCTGGAAGAGATTAATTTTTTAAAGGATAACGCTGGTTAAGTCTGGGTTAGGTATGGTATTTGCCTTGACCTAGCTCATACATTCGCATTTTTCGCATACTTGTTAGACAGATCCTGGCCTTTTTCCGGTTTGGATCACGTAGTGATGTGGTACCACACTCAAGGAGTCATTTGAACCTGGTTCGGATTAATATTTTAGAGGATAACACCGGTTAGGTCTGGGTTACGTCTGATATCTGCAATCATCTGCCTCGTACTTTCGCATTTTTCGCATACTTGTTGGCCAGATCCTGGCCTTTTTCTGGTTTGTATCACGTACTAATGTGATACCACCCTGAAAAAGTCACTTAAACCTGGTTGCGATTAATATTTTAGAGGATAACGCCGGTTATGTCTGGGTTTGTTCTGGTATTTGTGATCATCTGGCTCATACTTTCGCAATTTCCGCATACTTGAATGGCCAGATCCTGCGTTCTTTCCGGTTAGGATCACGTAGTAACGTGGTACCACACTGAAACATTCAATTAAACCTGGTTCCGATTAATATTTTATTGGAAAACGCCGGTTATGTCTGGGTTAGTTCTGGTATTTGCAATCATCTGGCTAATATTCTCGCATTTTTCGCAGTACTTGTTGGCCAGATCCTGGGTTTTGTCTGGTTTGGATCACGTAGTAATGTAGTACCACACTGAAACTGACAACTAAACCTGGTTCGGATTAATATTTTAGAGGATAACGCCGGTTATGTCTGGGTTAGGTCTGGCATTTGCAATCATCTGGCTCATACTTTCGCATTTTTCGCATACTTGTGGGTCAGATACTGGCCTTTTTCCGGATTGGATCACGTAGTAATGTGGTACCACACCGAAACAGCCAATTAAACCTGGTTGCGATTAATTTTTTAAAGGATAACGCCGGTTATGTCTGGGTTGGGTATGGTATTTACCTTCATCTAGCTCATACTTTCGCATTTTTCGCTTACTTGTTGGCCAGATCCTGTCCTTTTTCTGGTTTGGATCACGTAGTAATGTGGTACCACACCGAAACAGTCAATGAAGCCTGTTATCGTTCAATATTTTAGAGGATAACACCGCTTAGGTCTGGGTTACGTCTGATATTTGCAATAATCTGGCCCGAACTTTCGCATTTTTCGCATACTTGTTGGCAAGATCCAGGCCTTTTTCTGGCTTGGATCACGTAGTAATGTGGTACCACACCGAAAAAGTCAATTAAACCTGGTTGCGATTAATTTTTTAAAGGATAACGCCGGTTATGTCTGGGTTGGGTATGGTATTTGCCTTCATCTAGCTCATACTTTCGCATTTTTCGCTTACTTGTTGGCCAGATCCTGGCCTTTTTCCGGTTTGGATCACGTAGTAATGTGGTACCACACCGAAACAGTCAATTAAACCTGGTTCCGATTAATATTTTAGAGGATAACGCCGGTTATGTCTGGGTTAGGTCTGGTATTTGCCTTCATCTACCTCATACTTTCGCATTTTTCGCATACTTGTTGGCCAGATCCTGGCCTTTATCTGGTATGGATCACGTAGTAATATGGTACGACACTGAAACAGTCAATTAAACCTGGTTGCGATTAATTTTTTAAAGGATAACGCCGGTTATGTCTGGGTTGGGTATGGTATTTGCCTTCGTCTAGCTCATACTTTCGCATTTTTCGCTTACTTGTTGGCCAGATCCTGGCCTTTTTCTGGTTTGGATCACGTACTAATGTGATACCACCCTGAAAAAGTCACTTAAACCTGGTTGCGATTAATATTTTAGAGGATGACGCCGGTTATGTCTGGGTTTGTTCTGGTATTTGTGATCATCTGGCTCATACTTTCGCATTTTTCGCATACTTGTTGGCCATATCCTGGCCTCATTCTGGTTTGGATCACGTAGTAATTTGGTACCACACTCAAACAGTCAATTAAACCTGGTTCGGATTAATATTTTAGAGGATAACGCCGGTTATGTCTGGGTTAGGTCTGGTATTTGCAATCATCTGGCGCATACTTTCGCATTTTTCGCATACTTGTTAGACAGATCCTGGCCTTTTTCCGGTTTGGATCATGTAGTAATGTGGTACCACACCGAAACAGTCAATTAAACCTGGTTCCGATTAATATTTTATTGGAAAATGCCGGTTATGTCTGCGTTAGTTCTGGTATTTGCAATCATCTGGCTAATATTCTCGCATTTTTCGCATACTTGTTGGCAAGATCCTGGCCTTTTTCTGGTTTGGATCACGTAGTAATGTGATACCACACCGAAACAGTCAATTAAACCTGGTTGCGATTAATTTTTTAAAGGATAACGCCGGTTATGTCTGGGTTGGGTATGGTATTTGCCTTCATCTAGCTCATACTTTCGCATTTTTCGCTTCCTTGTTGGCCAGATCCTGGCCTTTTTCCGGTTTGGATCATGTAGTAATGTGGTACCACACCGAAACAGTCAATTAAACCTGGTTCCGATTAATATTTTATTGGAAAATGCCGGTTATGTCTGCGTTAGTTCTGGTATTTGCAATCATCTGGCTAATATTCTCGCATTTTTCGCATACTTGTTGGCCCGATCCTGGGTTTTTTCTGGTTTGGATCAGGTAGTAATGTGGTACCACAACGAAACAGTCCATTAAACCTAGTTGCGGTTAATATGTTGGAGGATAATGCCGGTTATGTCGGGGTTAGGTTTGGTATTTGCCTTCATCTAGCACATACTTTCGCATTTTTCGCATACTTGTTGGCCATATCCTGGCCTCTTTCTGGTTTGCATCACGTAGTAATTTGGTACCACACTCAAACAGTCAATTAAACCTGGTTCGGATTAATATTTTAGAGGATAACGCCGGTTATGTCTGGGTTAGGTCTGGCATTTGCAATCATCTGGCTCATACTTTCGCATTTTTCGCATAGTTGTGGGTCAGATACTGGCCTTTTTGGTTTGGATCACGTAGTAATGTGGTACCACACCGAAACAGCCAATCAAACCTGGTTGCGATTAATTTTTTAAAGGATAACGCCGGTTATGTCTGGGTTGGGTATGGTATTTGCCTTCATCTAGCTCATACTTTCGCATTTTTCGCTTACTTGTTGGCCAGATCCTGTCCTTTTTCTGGTTTGGATCACGTAGTAATGTGGTACCACACCGAAACAGTCAATGAAGCCTGTTATCGTTCAATATTTTAGAGGATAACACCGCTCTGGTCAGGGTTACGTCTGATATTTGCAATAATCTGGCCCGAACTTTCGCATTTTTCGCATACTTGTTATCAAGATCCTGGCCTTTTTCTGGTTTGGATCACGTAGTAATGTGATACCACACCGAAACAGTCAATTAAACCTGGTTGCGATTAATTTTTTAAAGGATAACGCCGGTTATGTCTGGGTTAGGTCTGGTATTTGCCTTCATCTAGCTCATACTTTCCCATTTTTCGCATACTTGTTGGCCAGATCCTGGCCTTTATCTGGTATGGATCACGTAGTAATATGGTACCACACTGAAACAGTCAATTAAACCTGGTTGCGATTAATTTTTTAAAGTATAACGCCGGTTATGTCTGCGTTGGGTATGGTATTTGCCTTCATCTAGCTCATACTTTCGCATTTTTCGCTTACTTGTTGGCCTGATCCTGGACTTTTTCTGGTTTGGATCACGTAGTAATGTGGTACCACACCGAAACAGTCAATGAAGCCTGTTATCGTTCAATATTTTAGAGGATAACACCGCTTAGGTCTGGGTTACGTCTGATATTTGCAATAATCTGGCCCGATCTTTCGCATTTTTCGCATACTTGTTAGACAGATCCTGGCCTTTTTCTGGTTTGGATCACGTAGTAATGTGGTACCACACCGAAACAGTCAATGAAGCCTGTTATCGTTCAATATTTTAGAGGATAACACCGCTTAGGTCTGGGTTACGTCTGATATTTGCAATAATCTGGCTCGCATATTCGCATTTTTCGCATACTTGTAGGCCATATCCTGGCCTTTATCTGGTTTGGATCACGTAGTAATATGGTACCACACTGAAACAGCCAATTAAACCTGGTTCCGATTAATATTTTATTGGAAAACGCCGGTTATGTCTGGGTTAGTTCTGGTATTTGCAATCATCTGGCTAATATTCTCGCATTTTTCGCATACTTGTGAGTCAGATACTGGCCTTTTTCCGGTTTGGATCACGTAGTAATGTGGTACCACACCGAAACAGCCAACTAAACCTGGTTGCGATTAATATTTTGGAGGATAACGCCGGTTATGTCTGGGTTAGGTCTGGTATTTGCCTTCATCTAGCTCATACTTTCGCATTTTTCGCATACTTGTTGGCCAGATCCTGGCCTTTATCTGGTATGGATCACGTAGTAATATGGTACCACACTGAAACAGTCAATTAAACCTGGTTGCGATTAATTTTTTAAAGTATAACGCCGGTTATGTCTGGGTTGGGTATGGGATTTGCCTTCATCTAGCTCATACTTTCGCATTTTTCGCTTACTTGTTGGCCAGATCCTGTCCATTTCTGGTTTGGATCACGTAGTAATGTGGTACCACACCGAAACAGTCAATGAAGCCTGTTATCGTTCAATATTTGAGAATAACACCGGTTAGGTCTGAGTTACGTCTGATATTTGCAATCATCTGGGTCGTACTTTCGCATTTTTCCCATACTTGTTGGCCAGGTCCTGGGTTTCCTCTGGTTTGGATCACGTAGTAATGTGGTACCACAACGAAACAGTTAATTAAACCTAGTTGCGGTTAATATTTTGGAGGATAACGCCGGTTATGTCTGGGTTAGGTCTGGTATTTGCGTTCATCTAGCTCATACTTTCGCATTTTTCTCATACTTGTTGTCCAGATCCCGGGTTTTTCCTGGTTTTGGATCACGTAGTAATATGATACCACACTGAAACAGCCAATTAAACCTGGTTCCGATTAATATTTTATTGGAAAACGCCGGTTATGTCTGGGCTAGTTCTGGTATTTGCAATCATCTGGCTAATATTTTCGCATTTTTCGCATACTTGTAGGCCAGATCCTGGCCTTTATCTGGTTTGGATCACGTAGTAATATGGTACCACACTGAAACAGTCAATTAAACCTGGTTCCGATTAATATTTTATTGGAAAACGACGGTTATGTCTGGGTTAGTTCTGGTATTTGCCTTCATCTGGCTCATACTTTCGCATTTTTCGCATACTTGTTGGCCATATCCTGGACTTTTTCTGGTTTGGATCACGTAGTAATGTGGTACCACACCGAAACAGTCAATTAAACCTGGTAGAGATTAATTTTTTAAAGGATAACGCCGGTTATGTCTGGGTTAGGTATGGTATTTGCCTTGATCTAGCTCATACTTTCGCATTTTTCGCATACTTGTTGGCCAGATCCTGGCCTTTTTCTGGTTTGTATCACGTACTAATGTGATACCACCCTGAAAAAGTCACTTAAACCTGGTTGCGATTAATATTTTAGAGGATAACGCCGGTTATGTCTGTGTTAGTTCTGGTATTTGCAATCATCTGGCTAATATTCTCGCATTTTTCGCAGTACTTGTTGGCCAGGTCCTGGGTTTTGTCTGGTTTGGATCACGTAGTAATGTAGTACCACACTGAAACTGTCAACTAAACCTGGTTCGGATTAATATTTTAGAGGATAACGCCGGTTATGTCTGGGTTAGGTCTGGTATTTGCCTTCATCTAGCTCATACTTTCCCATTTTTCGCATACTTGTTGGCCAGATCCTGGCCTTTATCTGGTATGGATCACGTAGTAATATGGTACCACACTGAAACAGTCAATTAAACCTGGTTGCGATTAATTTTTTAAAGGATAACGCCGGTTATGTCTGGGTTGGGTATGGTATTTGCCTTCATCTAGCTCATACTTTCGCATTTTTCGCTTACTTGTTGGCCAGATCCTGGCCTTTTTTCCGGTTTGGATCACGTAGTAATGTGGTACCACACCGAAACAGTCAATTAAACCTGGTTCCGATTAATATTTTATTGGAAAACGCCGGGTATGTCTGTGTTAGTTCTGGTATTTGCAATCATCTGGCTAATATTCTCGCATTTTTCGCAGTACTTGTTGGCCAGGTCCTGGGTTTTGTCTGGTTTGGATCACGTAGTAATGTAGTACCACACTGAAACTGTCAACTAAACCTGGTTCGGATTAATATTTTAGAGGATAACGCCGGTTATGTCTGGGTTAGATCTGGTATTTGCCTTCATCTAGCTCATACTTTCCCATTTTTCGCATACTTGTTGGCCAGATCCTGGCCTTTATCTGGTATGGATCACGTAGTAATATGGTACCACACTGAAACAGTCAATTAAACCTGGTTGCGATTAATTTTTTAAAGTATAACGCCGGTTATGTCTGGGTTGGGTATGGTATTTGCCTTCATCTAGCTCATACTTTCGCATTTTTCGCTTACTTGTTGGCCAGATCCTGTCCTTTTTCTGGTTTGGATCACGTAGTAATGTGGTACCACACCGAAACAGTCAATGAAGCCTGTTATCGCTCAATATTTTAGAGGATAACACCGCTTAGGTCTGGGTTACGTCTGATATTTGCAATAATCTGGCCCGAACTTTCGCATTTTTCGCATACTTGTTGGCAAGATCCTGGCCTTTTTCTGGTTTTGATCACGTAGTAATGTGGTACCACACCGAAACAGTCAATTAAACCTGGTAGAGATTAATTTTTTAAAGGATAACGCAGGTTATGTCTGGGTTAGGTATGGTATTTGCCTTGACCTAGCTCATACTTTCGTATTTTTCGCATACTTGTTAGACAGATCCTGGCCTTTTTTCCGGTTTGGATCACGTAGTAATGTGGTACCACACCGAAACAGTCAATTAAACCTGGTTCCGATTAATATTTTATTGGAAAACGCCGGGTATGTCTGTGTTAGTTCTGGTATTTGCAATCATCTGGCTAATATTCTCGCATTTTTCGCAGTACTTGTTGGCCAGGTCCTGGGTTTTGTCTGGTTTGGATCACGTAGTAATGTAGTACCACACTGAAACTGTCAACTAAACCTGGTTCGGATTAATATTTTAGAGGATAACACCGGTTAGGTCTGGGTTACGTCTGATATCTGCAATCATCTGCCTCGTAGTTTCGCATTTTTCGCACACATGTTGGCCAGATCCTGGCCTTTTTCCGGTTTGGATCACGTAGTAATGTGGTACCACACTGAAACAGTCAATTAAACCTGTTTCCGATTAATACTTTAGAGGATAACGCCGGTTATGTCTGGGTTAGGTCTGGTATTTGCAATCATCAGGCTCATACTATCGCATTTTTCGCATACCTGTTGGCCAGATCCTGGCCTTTTTCCGGTTTGGATCACGTAGTAATGTGGTACCACACCGAAACAGTCAATTAAACCTGGTAGAGATTAATTTTTTAAAGGATAACGCCGGTTATGTCTGGGTTAGGTATGGTATTTGCCTTGATCTAGCTCATACTTTCGCATTTCTCGCTTACTTGTTGGCCAGATCCTGGTCTTTTTCTGGTTTGGATCACGTACTAATGTGATACCACCCTGAAAAAGTCACTTAAACCTGGTTGCGATTAATATTTTAGAGGATAACGCCGGTTATGTCTGGGTTTGTTCTGGTATTTGTGATCATCTGGCTCATACTTTCGCAATTTCCGCATACTTGAATGGCCAGATCCTGCGTTCTTTCCGGTTAGGATCACGTAGTAATGTGGTACCACACTGAAACAGTCAACTAAACCTGGTTGCGATTAATATTTCAGAGGATAACGACTGTTATGTCTGGGTTAGTTCTGGTAATTGCAATCATCTGGCTCATACTTTCGCATTTTTCGCAAACTTGTTGGCCAGATCCTGGGTTTTTTCTGGTTTGGATCAGGTAGTAATGTGGTACCACAACGAAACAGTCCATTAAATCTAGTTGCGGTTAATATTTTGGAGGATAATGCCGGTTATGTCGGGGTTAGGTCTGGTATTTGCAATCATCTGGCTAATATTCTCGCATTTTTCGCATACTTGTTGGCCAGATCCTGGGTTTTTTCTGGTTTGGATCAGGTAGTAATGTGGTACCACACTCAAACAGTCAATTAAACCTGGTTCGGATTAATATTTTAGAGGATAACGCCGGTTATGCCTGGGTTAGGTTTGGCATTTGCAATCATCTAGCTCATACTTTCGCATTTTTCGCATACTTGTGGGTCAGATACTGGCCTTTTTCCGGTTTGGATCACGCAGTAATGTGGTACCACACCGAAACAGCCAATTAAACCTGGTTGCGATTAATTTTTTAAAGGATAACGCCGGTTATGTCTGGGTTGGGTATGGTATTTCCCTTCATCTAGCTCATACTTTCGCATTTTTCGGTTACTTGTTGGCCAGATCCTGGGCTTTTTCTGGTTTGGATCACGTAGTAATGTGGTACCACACCGAAACAGTCAATTCAACCACGTTTCGATCAATATTTTAGAGGGTAACGCTGGTTATGTTTGCGTTAGGTCTGGTATTTGCAATCATCTGGCTCGCACTTTCGCATTTTTCGCATACGTGTTGGCAGATCCTGGCCTTTATCTGGTTTGGATCACGTAGTAATATGGTACCACACTGAAACAGTCAATTACAACTTGTTGCGGTTAATATTTTGGAGGATAACGCCGAATATGTCTGGGTTAGGTCTGGTATTTGCCTTCATCTAGCTCATACTTTCGCATTTTTCTCTTACTTGTTGGCCAGATCCTTCTGGTTTGGATCACGTAGTAATATGGTACCACACTGAAACAGTCAATTAAACCTGGTTCCGATTAATATTTTATTGGAAAACGACGGTTATGTCAGGGTTAGTTCTGGTATTTGCAATCATCTGGCTCATACTTTCGCATTTTTCGCACACATCTTGGCCAGATCCTGGGTTTTATCTGGTTTGGATCACGTAGTAATGTGGTACCACACCGAAACAGTCAATTAAACCTGGTTCGGATTAATATTTTAGAGGATAACGCCGGTTATGTCTGGGTCAGGTCTGGTATTTGCAATCATCTGGCTCATACTTTCGCATTTTTCCCACACTTGTTGGCCAGATCCTGGCCTTTTTCTGGTTTGGATCACGTAGTAATGTGGTACCACACCGAAACAGTCAATTACAACTTGTTGCGATTAATATTTTACAGGATAACACCGGTTAGGTCTGGGTTACGTCTGATATTTGCAATCATCTGGCTCGTACTTTTGCATTTTTCGCATACTTGTTGGCCAAGTCCTGGATTTCCTCTGGTTTGGATCACTTAGTAATGTGGTACCACAACGAGACAGTCAATTACAACTTGTTGCGATTAATATTTTACAGGATAACGCCGAATATGTCTGGGTTAGGTCTGGTATTTGCCTTCATCTAGCTCATACTTTCGCATTATTCGCTTACTTGTTGGCCAGATCCTTCTGGTTTGGATCACGTAGTAATGCGGTACCACACCGAAACAGTCAATGAGGCCTGTTATCGTTCAATATATTAGAGGATAACACCGGTTAGGTCTGGGTTACGCCTGATATTTGCAATCATCTGGCTCGTACTTTCGTATTTTTCGCATACTTGATGGCCAGCACTTGGGTTTCCTCTGGTTTGGATCACGTAGTAATGTGGTACCACAACGAAACAGTCAATTAAACCTAGTTGCGGTTAATATTTTAGAGGATAACGCCGGTTATGTCTGGGTTAGGTCTGGCATTTGCAATCATCTGGCTCATACTTTCGCATTTTTCGCATACTTGTTGGCCAGATCCTGGCCTTTTTCCGGTTTGGATCACGTAGTAATGTGGCACCACACCGAAACAGTCAATTCAACCACGTTTCGATCAATATATTAGAGGATAACGCCGGTTATGTCTGGGTTAGCTATGGTATTTGCCTTCATCTAGCTCATACTTTCGCATTTTTCACATACTTGTTGGTCAGGTCCTGGGTTTCCTCTGGTTTGGATCACGTAGTAATGTGGTACCACACCGAAACAGTCAATTTCAACTTGTTGCGATTAATATTTTACAGGATAACGCCGGTTATGTCTGGGTTAGGTCTGGTATTTGCAATCATCTGGCTCATACTTTCGCATTTTTCGCACACATGTTGGCCAGATCCTGTCCTTTTTCCGGTTTGGATCACGTAGTATTGTGGTACCACTCCGAAACAGTCAATTAAACCTGGTAGAGATTAATCTTTTAAAGGATAACGCAGGTTATGTCTGGGTTAGGTATGGTATTTGCCTTGACCTAGCTCATACTTTCGTATTTTTCGCATACTTGTTAGACAGATCCTGGCCTTTTTCCGGTTTGGATCACGTAGTAATGTGGTACCACACTCAAAGAGTCATTTGAACCTGGTTCGGATTAATATTTTAGAGGATAACACCGGTTAGGTATGGGTTACGTCTGATATCTGCAATCATCTGCCTCGTACTTTCGCATTTTTCGCATACTTGTTGGCAAGATCCTGGCCCTTTTCTGGTTTGGATCACGTAGTAATGTGGTACCACACCGAAAGAGTCAATTACAACTTGTTGCGATTAATATTTTACAGGATAACGCCGGTTATGTCTGGGTTGGGTATGGTATTCGCCTTCATCTAGCTCATACTTTCGCATTTTTCGCTTACATGTTGGCCAGATCCTGGCCTTTTTCTGGTTTGGATCACGTAGTAATGTGATATCACACTGGTACAGTCAATTAAACCTGCTTGCGATTAATAATTTAGAGGATAACGCCGGTTATGTCTGGGTTAGTTCTGGTATTTGTGATCATCTGGCTCATACTTTCGCAATTTCCGCATACTTGAATTGCCAGATCCTGCGTTTTTTCTGGTTAGGATCACGTATTAATGTCGTACCACACCGAAACAGTCAATTCAACCTCGTTTCGATCAATCTTTTAGAGGATAACGCTGGTTATGTCTGGGTTATTTCTGGTATTTCCATCCATCAGGCTCATACTTTCGCATTTTTCTCATACTTGTAAGCCAGATCCTGGGTTTTTTCTGCTTTGCATCACGTAGTAATGTGATACCACACTGAAACAGTCAATTAAACCTGGTTGCGATTAATATTTTAGAGGATAACGACTGTTATGTCTGGGTTAGTTCTGGTAATTGTAATCATCTGTCTCACACTTTCGCATTTTTCGCATACTTGTTGGCCAGATCCTGGGTTTTTTCTGGTTTGGATCACGTAGTAATATGGTACCACACTGAAACTGTCAATTAAACCTGGTAGAGATTAATTTTTTAAAGGATAACGCCGGTTATGTCTGGGTTAGGTATGGTATTTGCGTTCATCTAGCTCATACTTTCGCATTTTTCGCATACTTGTTGGCCAGATCCTGGCCTTTTACCGATTTGGATCACGTAGTAATGTGGTACCACACCGAAACAGTCAATTCAACCACGTTTCGATCAATATTTTAGAGGGTAACGTTGGTTATGTTTGCGTTAGGTCTGGTATTTGCAATCATCTGGCTCGCACTTTCGCATTTTTCGCATACTTGTTAGTCAGATCCTGGCCTTTTTCTGGTTTGGATCACGTAGTAATGTGGTACCACACCGAAACAGCCAATTAAACCTGGTTGCGATTAATATTTTGGAGGATAACGCCGGTTATGTCTGGGTTAGGTCTGGTATTTGCCTTCATCTAGCTCATACTTTCGCATTTTTCGCTTACTTGTTGGCCAGATCCTTCTGGTTTGGATCACGTAGTAATATGGTACCACACTGAAACAGTCAATTAAACCTGGTTCCGATTAATATTTTATTGGAAAACGACGGTTATGTCAGGGTTAGTTCTGGTATTTGCAATCATCTGGCTCATACTTTCGCATTTTTCGCACACATCTTGGCCAGATCCTGGGTTTTATCTGGTTTGGATCACGTAGTAATGTGGTACCACACTGAAACAGTCAATTAAACCTGGTTCGGATTAATATTTTAGAGGATAACGCCGGTTATGTCTGGGTCAGGTCTGGTATTTGCAATCATCTGGCTCATACTTTCGCATTTTTCGCACACTTGTTGGCCAGATCCTGGCCTTTTTCTGGTTTGGATCACGTAGTAATGTGGTACCACACCGAAACAGTCAATTACCACATGTTGCGATTAATATTTTACAGGATAACACCGGTTAGGTCTGGGTTACGTCTGATATTTGCAATCATCTGGCTCGTACTTTTGCATTTTTCGCATACTTGTTGGCCAAGTCCTGGATTTCCTCTGGTTTGGATCACTTAGTAATGTGGTACCACAACGAGACAGTCAATTACAACTTGTTGCGATTAATATTTTACAGGATAACGCCGAATATGTCTGGGTTAGGTCTGGTATTTGCCTTCATCTAGCTCATACTTTCGCATTATTCGCTTACTTGTTGGCCAGATCCTTCTGGTTTGGATCACGTAGTAATGTGGTACCACACCGAAAGAGTCAATTACAACTTGTTGCGATTAATATTTTACAGGATAACGCCGGTTATGTCTGGGTTAGGTCTGGTATTTGCAATCATCTGGCTCATACTATCGCATTTTTCGCATACCTGTTGGCCAGATCCTGGCCTTTTTCCGGTTTGGATCACGTAGTAATGTGGTACCACACCGAAACAGTCAATTAAACCTGGTAGAGATTAATTTTTTAAAGGATAACGCCGGTTATGTCTGGGTTGGGTATGGTATTCGCCTTCATCTAGCTCATACTTTCGCATTTTTCGCTTACTTGTTGGCCAGATCCTGGCCTTTTTCTGGTTTGGATCACGTAGTAATGTGATACCACACTGGTACAGTCAATTAAACCTGCTTGCGATTAATAATTTAGAGGATAACGCCGGTTATGTCTGGGTTAGTTCTGGTATTTGCGATCATCTGGCTCATATTTTCGCATTTTTCTCATACTTGTAATCCAGATCCTGGGTTTTTTCTGCTTTGCATCACGTAGTAATGTGATACCACACTGAAACTGTCAATTAAACCTGGTTGCGATTAATATTTTAGAGGATAACGACTGTTATGTCTGGGTTAGTTCTGGTAATTGTAATCATCTTTCTCACACTTTCGCATTTTTCGCATACTTGTTGGTGAGATCCTGGCCTTTTTCTGGTTTGGATCACGTAGTAATGTGGTACCACACCGAAACAGCCAATTAAACCTGGTTGCGATTAATATTTTGGAGGATAACGCCGGTTATGTCTGGGTTAGGTCTGGTATTTGCCTTCATCTAGCTCATACTTTCGCATTTTTCGCTTAGTTGTTGGCCAGATCCTGGCCTTTTTCCGATTTGGATCACGTAGTAATGTGGTACCACACCGAAACAGTCAATTCAATCACGTTTCGATCAATATTTTAGAGGGTAACGCTGGTTATGTTTGCGTTAGGTCTGGTATTTGCAATCATCTGGCTCGCACTTTCGCATTTTTCGCATACTTGTTGGCAGATCCTGGCCTTTATCTGGTTTGGATCACGTAGTAATATGGTACCACACTGAAACAGTCAATTACAACTTGTTGCGGTTAATATTTTGGAGGATAACGCCGAATATGTCTGGGTTAGGTCTGGTATTTGCCTTCATCTAGCTCATACTTTCGCATTTTTCGCTTACTTGTTGGCCAGATCATTCTGGTTTGGATCACGTAGTAATATGGTACCACACTGAAACAGTCAATTAAACCTGGTTCCGATTAATATTTTATTGGAAAACGACGGTTATGTCAGGGTTAGTTCTGGTATTTGCAATCATCTGGCTCATACTTTCGCATTTTTCGCACACATCTTGGCCAGATCCTGGGTTTTATCTGGTTTGGATCACGTAGTAATGTGGTACCACACTGAAACAGTCAATTAAACCTGGTTGGGATTAATATTTTAGAGGATAACGCCGGTTATGTCTGGGTCAGGTCTGGTATTTGCAATCATCTGGCTCATACTTTCGCATTTTTCGCACACTTGTTGGCCAGATCCTGGCCTTTTTCTGGTTTGGATCACGTAGTAATGTGGTACCACACCGAAACAGTCAATTACAACTTGTTGCGGTTAATATTTTACAGGATAACACCGGTTAGGTCTGGGTTACGTCTGATATTTGCAATCATCTGGCTCGTACTTTTGCATTTTTCGCATACTTGTTGGCCAAGTCCTGGATTTCCTCTGGTTTGGATCACTTAGTAATGTGGTACCACAACGAGACAGTCAATTACAACTTGTTGCGATTAATATTTTACAGGATAACGCCGAATATGTCTGGGTTAGGTCTGGTATTTGCCTTCATCTAGCTCATACTTTCGCTTTATTCGCTTACTTGATGGCCAGATCCTTCTGGTTTGGATCACGTAGTAATGTGGTACCACTCCGAAACAGTCAACTAAGACTTGTTGCTATTAATACTTTAGAGCACAACGCCGGTTATGTCTGGGTTAGGTATGGATTAGGTCTGATAGTTGCAATCATCTAGCTCATACTTTTTTTTTTTTTTTTTTTTTTTTTTTCGTGGGGAAAATCTTCGAAAGACTCCCTCCCACCTCCTTGGGGAGAGGTGGGAGGCGTGTGTGGGATTCCCCGCGCCCGTACAACGACAGGCGCGGGACCTACCCACTAAAAACCCCACGGTGACCCTTCGGCACGCTTTGGGAGGATACCGGGAATCGCTCGAAGCATTCTTCCGGTATCCTCCCCGTGCCCGCGCTTTCGCGCCCATCCCCCGGGGGGACAATCGGTCCCCCCAGTAGACACACTGCCTCATAGCGGCGGGACGGGGCCACTCCATCCCGCCGCTATCCGTCCCGGGGCCGCGTTTAGTGGCGGCTGCGAGCCCCAACTCGCAACCGCCCGCGACCCCGTTTCCATCCCTCGGCGGCCGGGCGTTCATGGCCGCACCAGACCGCCGAGGGTGCCTCCCCTTGCGTCGGACCGGTAGGGGAAGGCACTCCTACCCCCAACCGGTCCGACCCGGCGCCGCCTGGCGGGAGGAGGGTCCCCTCAGGACCCCCCTCCCAGCCTAGGTCATCCGCCACGCCGAGGCGGCCGCCCGCGACGCCTCGCGACCGGGCGACGACCTCGGGCCACCGCACGAGCGCGCGCTTCAGCACGCCGCTGAAGCTCGCGCTCCCTCCCCGCGGCCTCCTTCTGCAACATTACGTTCTCGCAGAAGGAGGCCACGGCCCTCCACTTCTCCTCGCTGCCGAGCATGGCGCGCACCACGCCCGGCAGCGAGACATCCCGCCCGACGACGCCGACCAGGACACGGCGCTCCCCCTCCCACGCGGGGCATACCTCCAGGGTATGATCCGCCATCTAGCTCATACTTTCGCATTTTTCTCATACTTGTTGTCCAGATCCCGGGTTTTTCCTGGTTTTGGATGACGTAGTAATGTGGTACCACACACAAACAGTCAATTAAACCGTGTTGCGATCAATATTTTACAGGATAACACCGGTTAGGTCTGGGTTACGTCTGATATTTGCAACCATCTGTCTCGTACTTTCGCATTTTTCGCATACTTGTTGGCCAGATCCTGGCCTTTTTCTGGTTTGGATCACATAGTAATGTGATACCACACTGAAACAGTCACTTAAATCTGCTTGCGATTAATATTTTAGAGGATAACGCCGGTTATGTCTGGGTTGGTTCTGGTATTTGTGATCATCTGGCTCATACTTTCGCAATTTCCGCATACTTGAATTGCCAGATCCTGCGTTTTTTCTGGTTAGGATCACGTATTAATGTCGTGCCACACCGAAACAGTCAATTCTACCTCGTTTCGATCAATCTTTTAGAGGATAACGCTGGTTATGTTTGCGTTAGGTCTGGTATTTGCAATCATCAGGCTCATACTTTCGCATTTTTCGCATACTTGTAAGCCAGATCCTGGGTTTTTTCTGCTTTGCATCACGTAGAAATGTGGTACCACACTGAAACAGTCAATTAAACCTGGTTGCGATTAATATTTTGGAGGATAACGACTGTTATGTCTGGGTTAGTTCTTGTAATTGTAATCATCTGTCTCATAATTTCGCATTTTTCGCATACTTGTTGGCCAGATCCTGGGTTTTTTCTGGTTTGGATCAGGTAGTAATGTGGTACCGCATCGAAACAGTCTACTAAACCCGGTTGCGATTAATATAATACAGGATAACGCCGGTTATGTCTGGGTTAGATCTGGTATTTGTAATCATCTGGCTCGTACTATCGCATTTTTCTCATTCTTGTAGGCCAGATCCTGGCCTATATCTGGTTTGGATCACGTAGTAATATGGTACCACACTGAAACAGTCAATTAAACCTGGTTCCGATTAATATTTTAGAGGATAACGCCGGTTATGTCTGGGTTAGGTATGGTATTTGCCTTCATCTAGCTCATACTGTGGAGTGTGAATGTGAGTGCGTTGGTATGTAAATGCGTGAGGTGAGTGACTGGAGTCAGCTGATCGGACCGGGAAGTCAAACTAATCGATTGCCCGGTTGCGAGGACGAGTGCAGAATGCGTACAGGTTTTATCGATTGCCCGGTTGCGAAGACGAATGCAGATTGCGTGCAGGTTTTGGCTTAGGGCGTGCGTGTGTGTGTGTGTGTGTGTGTGTGAGTATCGGAGATTAGGAGAGAGTGACCGGGGAAAAAACAGAGCATTGCGAGCCATTGTGAAGTGCGGAGCGAGTGTGTGCGCTGATTTTATCCTACAAATTTGGGGGCTCGTCCGTGCCTACGGAGAAGTGAAAGTGCGAGGATTAATTGTCGAGATTGCATTAGTGACGGTTAATGTTATGCACCGATGGTGGCGGACATGTTAAATTATTTTGATGGCAACAGCGAGACGTATGAAACATGGGAAAAACAGGTGCGGTTGCTAAGAGCAACATATCGAGTGACAGATGAAACAGTAAAACTGGCCATTTCGTCACGGTTAAAAGGGAAGGCGTTCGAGTGGTTCCACTCAAACCCCGAGTGCATTGTAATGACGGTCGAAGAGCTCCTGGGAGGCTTACGAGAAATGTTTTTTCACGAGCCAAGTAAGATTCATTTGCGGCAAGAATTTGAGCGGCGTATATGGAAACAGGAGGAAGCATTTAATCAGTATATGCACGAAAAAGTGATTATGGCGAATCGTATTGGCTTGAGTGACGGGGAGACTGTGGACTACATTATTGAGGGAATTCCGGATTTCACGTTGCGAAATATTGCTCGTGCTCAGAGGCTGAACACGAAGACATCGTTATTGGAGGCGTTCGGGAAGGTATCATTGTATGGGAAATCCTTACCGGCGATGGATCCATACGCAAGGAGGGAAGAAAATATGTTTCGACCATGGAGGACAGAGGAGAGAACATTTCGGCCATGGAGAGCAGAAGAGAGGGCGTTTCAACCGTCAAGAATAGAGGAAAGGATGTACCGTCAACCGAGACCTGACGATAGAGTGTATGGACCGCTGCGACTGGAGGAGAGGCCGTTGCGACCAGCGTGGGAAAACGGAAGAATTGCATCACCGAGAGTCGAGAGAAGGGAAGTACCCAGAAATGTTAATCGTTGTTTTAATTGCGGCATGGAAGGTCACTACAGTGCGAACTGTCATTTAAAAAATCGCGGCGCGAAATGTTTTAAATGTCAAGCATTTGGTCACATAGCGGCGAATTGTTCAAAGAAGGATGATGTAAGAAACGTTTGTGATATTTCGCGGCATACGCGCGAGAAATATTATAAGGAAGTAAGGATAAATGGAGAGAATTTAACAGCGTTGGTTGATACTGGTAGCGATTTGTCGGTAATGCGTGCAGAGCAATATGTGAAGATAGGGTCACCACCGTTATTACGACGAGAAATTACGTTTCGCGGAATTGGATCTCAAAGTAACAAAACAATAGGCGAGTTCAATGCGCAAATAGAAATCGATAGTAATCAATATTCAATTAACATTTGGGTAATATCTGATACGTTAATGCAACATGATTTGATAATGGGCACCGATTTTTTAAATACAGTTGAAATGAATATTAGGAGAGGTGAGATTTCTATTCGTAGTGTTGAAAAAGAAGACCAGTTAGAAAGTAATATACCCGAAATTTACAAAATAGATTGTATAGATGAAATAAATGAGATCGATTTGTCGAATATTGCCAGTACCAAACATAGGAGCATCATTCGCGATTCGATAAAAAATTATGAGCCGGTCAAAACACGAGAAACGGGAATAAAAATGTCCATAACGGTTAAAGATGATGAACCAGTTTATCAGAGGGCTAGACGATTATCTCCTCTTGAAAAAGAAGAAGTTGACAAACATATAAAGCAGTGGCTTGCTGACGGTATTGTACAGCCGTCTCTTTCTGATTATGCCAGTCCAGTAGTACTTGTAAAGAAAAAAGACAATACGACCAGGCTTTGTGTAGATTATAGAAAACTTAATACAAAAATAATTAAAGATCGATACCCGTTGCCGCTAATTGAAGATCAATTGGATGCTCTACAACGTTCACATATTTTTAGTACTTTAGATTTAAAAAATGGATTTTTCCACGTGCTTATAGATGAGGATAGTAGGAAATATACTGCTTTTATAGTTCCAAACGGCCAATATGAATTTTTGTATGTTCCATTCGGTTTATGTAACTCACCGGCGGTGTTTCAAAAATTTATAAATGCTGTTTTTAAAGATTTAGTTAATAAGAAAAAAGTTATAATTTATATGGATGATTTAATTATTCCTTCATTGGATTACGAAGATGGTATAGAAAACCTAAAGATGGTATTGCGCGTGGCAGAAGAATTTGGTTTGAACATTAATTGGAAAAAGTGTAGCTTTTTGCAGACAAAAATAGAGTTTTTAGGGCACATAGTTGAAGACGGAAGCATTCGTCCGTCGGAAAGGAAAGCAGAGGCAGTTATGAGATTTCCCCAGCCACAAAATTTCAAGCAGAATCAAAGTTTTTTGGGTTTGGCTGGTTACTTTAGAAAATTTATCCGAAATTATTCCGTGATTGCGCGGCCGTTAATAAATTTATTGAAAACAAACGTTAACTTTCATTTTGGGGAAGAAGTAAAATTAGCATTTACGAGATTAAAAACTATTTTGAGCAGTGGTCCAGTTTTGAGATTATATAGGTTAAAAGCGGAAACGGAATTACATACGGATGCTTCAATATATGGTTATGGTGCGATTCTTTTACAGCGTGATAGTAATGATAATAAATTTTATCCAGTATACTTTGCAAGCGGAAAAACAACACCAGCAGAATCGAGATATATTAGTTATGAGCTGGAAGTGTTAGCAATAGTTAAAGCTCTAAAAAAATTTAGAATATATTTGTTAGGTATATCGTTTAAAATAGTTACAGATTGTCAGGCGTTTACATTAACGATGCAGTGTGAATGTGAGTGCGTTGGTATGTAAATGCGTGAGGTGAGTGACTGGAGTCAGCTGATCGGACCGGGAAAACCAACTAATCGATTGCCCGGTTGCGAGGACGAGTGCAGAATACGTACAGGTTTTATCGATTGCCCGGTTGCGAAGCGAATGCAGATTGCGTGCAGGTTTTGTCTTAAGGCGTGCATGCGTGTGTGTGTGTATGTGTGTGAGTATCAGAGATTAGGAGAGAGTGACCGGGGGAAAAACAAAGCATTGCGAGCCATTGTGGAGTGCGGAGCGAGTGTGTGCGCTGATTTTATCCTACAATACTTTCGCATTTTTCACTTACTATTTGGCCAGATCCTGGCCTTTTTCTGGTTTGGATCACGTAGTAATGTGGTACCACACCAAAACAGTCAATGAAGCCCGTTTTCGTTCAATATTTTAGAGGATAACACCGGTTAGGTCTGGGTTACGTCTGATATTTGCAATCATCTGGCTCGTACTTTCGCATTTTTCGCATACTTGTTGGCCAGGTCCTGGATTTCCTCTGGTTTGGATCACTTAGTAATGTGGTACCACACTGAAACCGTCAACTAAGCCTGGATTTGATTAATAAAATTGAGGATAACACCGGTTAGGTTTCTGTGAATTCTGGTATTTGGAATCATCTGCCTCATACTTTCGCATTTTTCGCATACTTGCTGGCCAGATCCTGGCCTTTTTCTGGTTTCGATCGCATAGTAATGCGGTAACACACCGAAACAGTGAATTAAACCTGGTTGCGATTAATATTTTATTGGAAAACGCCGGTTATGTCTGGGTTAGGTCTGGTATTTGCAATCATCTGGCTCATACTTTCGCATTTTTCGCATACTTGCTGGCCAGATCCTGGCCTTTTTCTGGTTTCGATCGCGTAGTAATGTGGTACCACACCGAAACAGTGAATTAAACCTGGTTGCGATTAATATTTTATTGGAAAACGCCGGTTATGTCTGGGTTAGTTCTGGTATTTGCAATCATCTGGCTAATATTTTCGCATTTTTCGCATACTTGTAGGCCAGATCCTGGCCTTTATCTGGTTTGGATCACTTAGTAATGTGGTACCACAACGAAACAGTCAATTAAACCTAGTTGCGGTTAATATTTTGGAGGATAATGCCGGTTATGTCTGGGTTAGGTCTGGCATTTGCAATCATCTGGCTCATACTTTCGCATTTTTCGCATACTTGTGGGTCAGATCCTGGCCTTTTTCTCGTTTGGATCACGTAGTAATGTGATACCACACTGAAACAGTCACTTAAACCTGCATGCGATTAATGTTTTAGAGGATAACGCCGGTTATGTCTGGGTTAGTTCTGGTATTTGTGATCATCTGGATCATACTTTCGCATTTTTCGCATACTTGTAAGCCAGATCCTGGGTATTTTCTGCTTTGGATCACGTAGAAATATGGTACCACACCGAAACAGTCTATTAAACCCGCTTGCGATTAATATAATACAGGATAACGCCGGTTATGTTTGGGTTAGTTCTGGTATTTGTAATCATCTGGCTCATACTTTCGCATTTTTCGCACACATGTTGGCCAGATACTGGGTTTTGTCTGGTTTGGATCACGAAGTAATGTGGTACCACACCAAAACATCCAATGAAGCCTGTTTTTGTTCAATATTTTAGAGGATAACACCGGTTAGGTCTGGGTTACGTCTGATATTTGCAATCATCTGGCTCGTACTTTCGCATTTTTCGCATACTTGTTGGCCAGGTCCTGGATTTCCTCTGGTTTGGATCACTTAGTAATGTGGTACCACACTGAAACCGTCAACTAAGCCTGGATTTGATTAATAAAATTGAGGATAACACCGGTTAGGTTTCTGTGAATTCTGGTATTTGGAATCATCTGCCTCATACTTTCGCATTTTTCGCATAATTGCTGGCCAGATCCTGGCCTTTTTCTGGTTTCGATCACGTAGTAATGTGGTACCACACCGAAACAGTGAATTAAACCTGGTTGCGATTAATATTTTATTGGAAAACGCCGGTTATGTCTGGGTTAGTTCTGGTATTTGCAATCATCTGGCTAATATTTTCGCATTTTTCGCATACTTGCTGGCCAGATCCTGGACTTTTTCTGGTTTGGATCACGTAGTAATGTGGTACCACACCGAAACAGTCAATTAAACCTGGTTGCGATTAATATTTTAGAGGATAACACCGGTTAGGCCAGGGTTACGTCTGATATTTGCAATCATCTGGCTCGTACTTTCGCATTTTTCGCATACTTGTTGGCCAGGTCCTGGATTCCCGCTGGTTTGGATCACTTAGTAATGTGGTACCACAACGAAACTGTCAATTAAACCTAGTTGCGGTTAATATTTTGGAGGATAATGCCGGTTATGTCGGGGTTAGGTCTGGTATTTGCCTTCATCTAGCACATACTTTCGCAATTTTCGCATACTTGTTGGCCAGATCCTGGCCTTTTTCTGGTTTGGATCACGTAGTAATGTGATACCACACTGAAACAGTCAAATCAACCTCGTTTCGATCAATCTTTTAGAGGATAACGCTGGTTATTTTTGCATTAGGTCTGGTATTTGCCACCATCATGCTCATACTTTCGTATTTTTCGCATACTTGTTGGCCAGATCCTGGGTTTTTTCTGGTTTGGATCAGGTTGTAATGTGGTACTGCACCGAAACAGTCTATTAATCCCGGTTGCGATTAATATAATAAAGGATAACGCCGGTTATGTCTGGGTTAGTTCTGGTATTTGCCACCATCTAGCTCATACTTTCGTATTTTTCGCATACTTGTTAGACAGATCCTGGCCATTTTCCAGTTTGGAACACGTAGTAATGTGGTACCACACCGAAACAGTCAATTAAACCTGGTTGAGAATAATTTTTTGTAGCATAACGCCGGTTATGTCTGGGTTAGTTCTGGTATTTGCCTTCATCTAGCTCATACTTTCGCATTTTTCGCATACTTGTAAGCCAGTTCCTGGGTTTTTTCTGCTTTGCATTACGTAGTAATGTGGTACCACACTGAAACAGTTAATTCAACCTCGTTACGATCAATCTTTTAGAGGATAACGCTGGTTATGTTTGCGTTAGGTCTGGTATTTGCCACCATCTAGCTCATACTTTCGCCTTTTTCGCAAACTTGTTGGCCAGGTCCTGGGTTTCCTCTGGTTTGGATAACGAGGTAATGTGGTTCCACAACGAAACAGTCAATTAAACCTAGTTGCGGTTAATATTTTGGAGGATAATGCCGATTATGTCGGGGTTAGGTCTGGTATTTGCCTTCATCTAGCACATACTTTCGCATTTTTCGCATACTTGTTGGCCAGATCCTGGCCTTTTTCTGGTTTGGATCACGTAGAAATGTGGTACCACACCGAAACAGTCAATTAAACCTGGCTGCGATTAATATTTTAGAGGATAACACCGGTTCGGTCTGGGTTACGTCTGATATTTGCAATCATCTGGCTCGTACTTTCGCATTTTTCGCATACTTGTTGGCCAGGTCCTCGGTTTCCTCTGGTTTGGATAACGAAGTAATATGGTTCCACAACGAAACAGTCGATTAAACCTAGTTGCGGTTAATATTTTGGAGGATAACGCCGGTTATGTCTGAGTTAGGTCTGGTATTTGCTTTCATCTAGCTCATACTTTCGCATTTTTCCCATACTTGTTGGCCAGATCCTGGCCTTTATCTGGTTTGGATCAGGTAGTAATATGGTACCACACCGAAACAGTCAATGAAGCCTGTTATCGTTCAATATTTTAGACGATAACACCGGTTAGGTCTGGGTTATGTCTGATATTTGCAATCATCTGGCTCGTACTTTCGCATTTTTCGCATACTTGTTGGCCAGGTCCTGGATTTCCTCTGGTTTGGATAACGAAGTAATGTGGTTCCACAACGAAACAGTCAATTAAACCTAGTTGCGGTTAATATTTTGGAGGATAACGCCGGTTATGTCTGAGTTAGTTCTGGTATTTGCAATCATCTGGCTCATACCTTCGCATTTTTCGCACACATGTTGGCCAGATCCCAGGGTTTATCTGGTTTGGATCACGTAGTAATGTGGTACCACACAGAAACAGTCAATTAAACCTGTTTCGGATTAATATTTTAGAGGATAACGCCGGTTATGTCTGGGTTAGGTCTGGTATTTGCAATCATCTGGCTCATACTATCGCATTTTTCGCACACATGTTGGCCAGATCCTGGGTTTTGTCTGGTTTGGATCACATAGTAATGTGGTACCACACACAAACAGTCAATTAACCCTGGTTGCGACTAATATTTTAGAGGATAACGCCGGTTATGTCTGGGATAGGTCTGGTAATTGGCACCATCTAGCTCATACTTTCGTATTTTTCGCATACTTGTTAGACAGATCCTGGCCTTTTTCTGGTTTGGATCACTTGGTAATGTGGTACCACACTGAAACCGTCAACTAAGCCTGGATTTGATTAATAAAAGTGAGGATAACACCGGTTAGGTTTCTGTGAATTGTGGTATTTGTAATCATCTGCCTCATACTTTCGCATTTTTCGCATACTTGTTGGCCAGATCCTGGCCTTTTTCTGGTTTCGATCGCGTAGTAATGTGGTACCACACCGAAACAGTGAATTAAACCTGGTTGCGATTAATATTTTATTGGAAAACGCCGGTTATGTCTGGGTTAGTTCTGGTATTTGTGATCATCTGGCTCATACTTTCGCATTTTTCGCATAGTTGTTGGCCAGGTCCTGGCCTTTATCTGGTTTGGATCACGTAGTAATGTGGTACCACAACGAAACAGTCAAGTAAACCAGGTTCAGATTAATATTTTATTGGAAAACGCCGGTTATGTCTGGGTTAGTTCAGGTATTTGCAATCATCTGTCTAATATTTTCGCATTTTTCGCATACTTGTTGGTCAGGTCCTGGGTTTCCTCTGGTTTGCATCACGTAGTAATGTGGTACCACAACGAAACAGTCAATTAAACCTAGTTGCGGTTAATATTTTGGAGGATAACGCCGGTTATGTCTGGGTTAGGTCTCGTATTTGACTACATCTAGCTCATACTTTCGCATTTTTCGCATACTTGATGGCCAGATCCTGGCCTTTTTCTGGTTTGGATCACGCAGTAATGTGGTACCACACCGAAAAAGTCAATTAAACCTGGTTGCGATAAATATTTTAGAGGACAACGCCGGTTATGTGTGGGTTAGTTCTGGTATTTGCAATCATCTGCCCCATACTTTCTTATTTTTCGCATGCTTGCAGGCCAGATCCCGGGTTTTTTTCTGGCTATGTTCACGTATTAATGTCGTACCACACTGAAACAGCAAATTAAACCTGGTTGTGATTAATATTTTAGAGGAAAACACCGGTTATGTCTGGGTTAGTTCTGGTATTTGCGATAATCTGGCTCATACTTTCGCATTTTTCGCATACTTGTTGGCCAGATCCTGGCCTTTATCTGGTTTGGATGACGTAGTAATGTGATACCACACTGAAACAGTCTCTTAAACCTGGTTGCGATTAATATTTTAGAGGAAAACACCGGTTATGTCTGGGTTAGTTCTGGTATTTGTGATCATCTGGCTCATACTTTTGCATTTTTCGCATAGTTGTTGGCCAGGTCCTGGGTTTCCTCTGGTTTGGATCACGTTGTAATGTGGTACCACAACGAAACAGTCAATTAAACCTAGTTGCGGTTAATATTTTGGAGGATAACGTCGGGTATGTCTGGGTTAGGTCTGGTATTTGCCTTCATGTAGCACATACTTTCGCATTTTTCGCATACTTGTTGGCCAGATCCTGGGATTTTTGTGGTTTGGATGACGTAGTGACGTGATACCACACTGAAACAGTCTCTTAAACCTGGTTGCGATTAATATTTTAGAAGATACCGCCGGTTATGTCTGGGTTAGTTCTGGTATTTGTGATCATCTGATTCATACTTTCGCATTTTTCGCATACTTGTTGGCCAGATCCTGGCCTTTTTCTGGTTTGGATGACGTAGTAATGTGGTACCACACCGAAACAGTCAATTAAACCTGGTTGCGATTAATATTTTAGAGGATAACACCGGTTAGGTCTGGGTTACGTCTGATATTTGCAATCATCTGGCTCGTAATTTCGCATTTTTCGCGTACTTGTTGGCCGGGTCCTGGGCTTCCTCTGGTTTGGATCAGGTAGTAATGTGGTACCACACCGAAACAGTCAATTAAACCTGGTTGCGATTAATATTTTAGAGGATAACACCGGCTAGGTCTGGGTTACGTCTGATATTTGCAATCATCTGGCTCGTACATTCGCATTTTTCGCATACTTGTTGGCCAGTTCCTGGGTTTCCTCTGGTATGGATCACGTAGTAATGTGGTACCACAACGAAACAGTCAATTAAACCTAGTTCCGATTAATATTTTAGAGGAAAACACCGGTTATGACTGGGTTAGTTCTGGTATTTGTGATCATCTGGCTCATACTTTCGCAATTTCCGCATACTTGAATGGCCAGATCCTGCGTTTTTTCTAGTTAGGATCACGTATTAATGTCGTACCACACCGAAACAGTCAATTCAACCTCGTTCCGATCAATACCTTAGAGGATAACACTGGTTATGTTTGCGTTATGTCTGATATTTGCAATCATCTGGCTCATACCTTCGCATTTTTCGCACACTTGTAAGCCAGATCCTGGGTTTTTTCTGCTTTGGATCTCGTAGTAATGTGGTACCACACTGAAACAGTCAATTAATCCAGGTTCCGGTTAATATTTTATTGGAAAACGCCGGTTATGACTGGGTTAGTTCTAGTGTTTGATACATCTGGCTAATATTTTCGCATTTTTTGCATACTTGTTGGCCAGATCGTGGCCTTTTACTGGTTTGCATCACGTAGTAATGTGGTACCACACCAAAACAGTCAATGAAGCCTGTTTTCGTTCAATATTTTAGAGGATAACACCGGTTAGGTCTGGGTTACCTCTGATATTTGCAATCATCCGGCTCGTACATTCGCATTTTTCGCATACTTGTTGGCCAGATCCTGGCCTTTTTCTGGTTTGGATCACGTAGTAATGTGATACCACACTGAAACAGTCTCTTAAACCTGGGTGCGATTAATATTTTACAGGATAACGCCGGTTATGTCTGGGTTAGTTCTGGTTACTGTAATCATCTGGCTAATATTTTCGCATTTTTTGCATACTTGTTGGCCAGATCGTGGCCTTTTTCTGGTTTGGATCACGTAGTAATGTGGTACCACACCGAAACAGTCAACGAAGCCTGTTATCGTTCAATATTTTAGAGGATAACACCGGGTACGTCTGGGATACGTCTGATATTTGCTATCATCTAGCTCATACTTTCGCATTTTTCGCATACTTGTTGGCCAGATCCTGGCCTTTTTCTGGTTTGGATGACGTAGTAATGTGATACCACACTGAAACAGTCTCTTAAACCTGGGTGCGATTAATATTTTACAGGATAACGCCGGTTATGTCTGGGTTAGTTCTGGTTACTGTAATCATCTGGCTCATACTTTCGCATTTTTCGCATACTTGTTGGCCAAATCGTGGCCTTTTTCTGGTTTGGATCACGTAGTAATGTGGTACCACACCAAAACAGTCAATGAAGCCTGTTTTCGTTCAATATTTTAGAGGATAACACCGGTTAGGTCTGGGTTACCTCTGATATTTGCAATCATCTGGCTCGTACATTCGCATTTTTCGCATACATGTTGGCCAGTTCCTGGGTTTCCTCTGGTTTGGATCACGTAGTAATGTGGTACCACACCGAAACAGTCAATTCAACCTCGTTTCGATCAATATCTTAGAGGATAACACTGGTTATGTTTGCGTTATGTCTGATATTTGCAATAAACTGGCTCATACCTTCGCATTTTTCGCACACTTGTAAGCCAGATCCTGGGTTTTTTCTGCTTTGGATCTCGTAGTAATGTGGTACCACACTGAAGCTGTCAATTAAACCAGGTTCCGGTTAATATTTTATTGGAAAACGCCGGTTATGACTGGGTTAGTTCTGGTGTTTGCAATCATCTGGCTAATATTTTCGCATTTTTTGCATACTTGTTGGCCAGATCGTGGCCTTCTTCTGGTTTGGATCACGTAGTAATGTGGTACCACACCAAAACAGTCAATGAAGCCTGTTTTCGTTAAATATTTTAGAGGATAACACCGGTTAGGTCTGGGTTACCTCTGATATTTGCAATCATCCGGCTCGTACATTCGCATTTTTCGCATACTTGTTGGACAGGTTCTGGATTTCCTCTGGTTTGGACCACGTAGTAATGTGGTACCACAACGAAACAGTCAATTAAACCTAGTTGCGGTTAATAATTTGGTGGATAACGCCGGTTATGTCTGGGTTAGGTCTGGTATTTGCCTTCATCTAGCTCATACTTTCGCATTTTTCGCATACTTGTTGGCCAGACCCTGGCCTTTTTCTGGTTTCGATGACGTAGTAATGTGATACCACACTGAAACAGTCTCTTAAACCTGGTTGCGAGTAATATTTTACAAGATAACGCCGGTTATGTCTGGGTTAGTTCTGGTATTTGAAATCATCTGATTCATACTTTGGTAATTTCCGCATACTTGAATGGCCAGATCCTGCGTTTTTTCTGGTTAGGATCACGTATTAATGTCGTACCACACCGAAACAGTCAATTAAACCTGGTTGCGATTAATATTTTAGAGGATAACACCGGCTAGGTCTGGGTTAGGTCTGATATTTGCAATCATCTGGCTCGTACATTCGCATTTTTCGCATACTTGTTGGCCAGTTCCTGGGTTTCCTCTGGTATGGATCACGTAGTAATGTGGTACCACAACGAAACAGTCAATTAAACCTAGTTCCGATTAATATTTTAGAGGAAAACACCGGTTATGACTGGGTTAGTTCTGGTATTTGTGATCATCTGGCTCATATTTTCGCAATTTCCGCATACTTGAATGGCCAGATCCTGCGTTTTTTCTAGTTAGGATCACGTATTAATGTCGTACCACACCGAAACAGTCAATTCAACCTCGTTTCGATCAATACCTTAGAGGATAACACTGGTTATGTTTGCGTTCTGTCTGATATTTGCAATCATCTGGCTCATACCTTCGCATTTTTCGCACACTTGTAAGCCAGATCCTGGGTTTTTTCTGCTTTGGATCTCATAGTAATGTGGTACCACACTGAAACAGTCAATTAATCCAGGTTCCGGTTAATATTTTATTGGAAAACGCCGGTTATGACTGGGTTAGTTCTGGTGTTTGCAATCATCTGGCTAATATTTTCGCATTTTTTGCATACTTGTTGGCCAGATCGTGGCCTTTTACTGGTTTGGATCACGTAGTAATGTGGAACCACTCCAAAACAGTCAATGAAGCCTGTTTTCGTTCAATATTTTAGAGGATAACACCGGTTAGGTCTGGGTTACCTCTGATATTTGCAATCATCCGGCTCGTACATTCGCATTTTTCGCATACTTGTTGGCCAGATCCTGGCCTTTTTCTGGTTTGGATGACGTAGTAATGTGATACCACACTGAAACAGTCTCTTAAACCTGGGTGCGATTAATATTTTACAGGATAACGCCGGTTATGTCTGGGTTAGTTCTGGTTACTGTAATCATCTGGCTAATATTTTCGCATTTTTTGCATACTTGTTGGCCAGATCGTGGCCTTTTTCTGGTTTGGATCACGTAGTAATGTGGTACCACACCGAAACAGTCAACGAAGCCTGTTATCGTTCAATATTTTAGAGGATAACACCGGGTACGTCTGGGATACGTCTGATATTTGCTATCATCTAGCTCATACTTTCGCATTTTTCGCATACTTGTTGGCCAGATCCTGGCCTTTTTCTGGTTTGGATGACGTAGTAATGTGATACCACACTGAAACAGTCTCTTAAACCTGGGTGCGATTAATATTTTACAGGATAACGCCGGTTATGTCTGGGTTAGTTCTGGTTACTGTAATCATCTGGCTCATACTTTCGCATTTTTCGCATACTTGTTGGCCAAATCGTGGCCTTTTTCTGGTTTGGATCACGTAGTAATGTGGTACCACACCAAAACAGTCAATGAAGCCTGTTTTCGTTCAATATTTTAGAGGATAACACCGGTTAGGTCTGGGTTACCTCTGATATTTGCAATCATCTGGCTCGTACATTCGCATTTTTCGCATACTTGTTGGACAGGTTCTGGATTTCCTCTGGTTTGAACCACGTAGTAATGTGGTACCACAACGAAACAGTCAATTAAACCTAGATGCGGTTAATATTTTGGAGGATAACGCCGGTTATGTCTGGGTTAGGTCTGGTATTTGCCTTCATCTAGCACATACTTTCGCATTTTTCGCATACTTGTTGGCCAGACCCTGGCCTTTTTCTGGTTTCGATGTCGTAGTAATGTGATACCACACTGAAACAGTCTCTTAAACCTGGTTGCGATTAATATTTTACAAGATAACGCCGGTTATGTCTGGGTTAGTTCTGGTATTTGTGATCATCTGATTCATACTTTGGTAATTTCCGCATACTTGAATGGCCAGATCCTGCGTTTTTTCTGGTTAGGATCACGTATTAATGTCGTACCACACCGAAACTGTCAATTCAACCTGGTTGCGATTAATATTTTAGAGGATAACACCGGCTAGGTCTGGGTTACGTCTGATATTTGCAATCATCTGGCTCGTACTTTCGCATTTTTCGCATACATGTTGGCCAGTTCCTGGGTTTCCTCTGGTTTGGATCACGTAGTAATGTGGTACCACACCGAAACAGTCAATTCAACCTCGTTTCGATCAATATCTTAGAGGATAACACTGGTTATGTTTGCGTTATGTCTGATATTTGCAATAAACTGGCTCATACCTTCGCATTTTTCGCACACTTGTAAGCCAGATCCTGGGTTTTTTCTGCTTTGGATCTCGTAGTAATGTGGTACCACACTGAAGCTGTCAATTAAACCAGGTTCCGGTTAATATTTTATTGGAAAACGCCGGTTATGACTGGGTTAGTTCTGGTGTTTGCAATCATCTGGCTAATATTTTCGCATTTTTTGCATACTTGTTGGCCAGATCGTGGCCTTTTTCTGGTTTGGATCACGTAGTAATGTGGTACCACACCAAAACAGTCAATGAAGCCTGTTTTCGTTAAATATTTTAGAGGATAACACCGGTTAGGTCTGGGTTACCTCTGATATTTGCAATCATCCGGCTCGTACATTCGCATTTTTCGCATACTTGTTGGACAGGTTCTGGATTTCCTCTGGTTTGGACCACGTAGTAATGTGGTACCACAACGAAACAGTCAATTAAACCTAGTTGCGGTTAATAATTTGGTGGATAACGCCGGTTATGTCTGGGTTAGGTCTGGTATTTGCCTTCATCTAGCTCATACTTTCGCATTTTTCGCATACTTGTTGGTCAGATCCTGGCCTTTTTCTGGTTTGGATGACGTAGTAATGTGATACCACACTGAAACAGTCTCTTAAACCTGGTTGCGATTAATATTTTACAAGATAACGCCGGTTATGTCTGGGTTAGTTCTGGTATTTGTGATCATCTGGCTCATACTTTCGCAATTTCCGCATACTTGAATGGCCAGATCCTGCGTTTTTTCTAGTTAGGATCACGTATTAATGTCGTACCACACCGAAACAGACAATTCAACCTCGTTTCGATCAATATCTTAGAGGATAACACTGGTTATGTTTGCGTTATGTCTGATATTTGCAATCATCTGGCTCATACCTTCGCATTTTTCGCACACTTGTAAGCCAGATCCTGGGTTTTTTCTGCTTTGGATCTCGTAGTAATGTGGTACCACACTGAAGCTGTCAATTAAACCAGGTTCCGGTTAATATTTTATTGGAAAACGCCGGTTATGACTGGGTTAGTTCTGGTGTTTGCAATCATCTGGCTAATATTTTCGCATTTTTTCCATACTTGTTGGCCAGATCGTGGCCTTTTTCTGGTTTGGATCACGTAGTAATGTGGTACCACACCAAAACAGTCAATGAAGCCTGTTTTCGTTCAATATTTTAGAGGATAACACCGGTTAGGTCTGGGTTACCTCTGATATTTGCAATCATCCGGCTCGTACATTCGCATTTTTCGCATACTTGTTGGACAGGTTCTGGATTTCCTCTGGTTTGGACCACGTAGTAATGTGGTACCACAACGAAAGAGTCAATTAAACCTAGTTGCGGTTAATAATTTGGTGGATAACGCCGGTTATGTCTGGGTTAGGTCTGGTATTTGCCTTCATCTAGCTCATACTTTCGCATTTTTCGCTTACTTGCTGGTCAGATCCTGGCCTTTTTCTGGGTTGGATGACGTAGTAATGTGATACCACACTGAAACAGTCTCTTAAACCTGTGTGCGATTAATATTTTAGAGGATAACGCCGGTTATGTCTGGGATAGGTCTGGTAATTGCCAACATCTAGCTCATACTTTCGTATTTTTCGCATACTTGTTAGACAGATCCTGGCCTTTTTGCGGTTTGGATCACGCAGTAATGTGGTACCACACCGAAACAGTCAATCAAACTTAGTTGCGGTTAATATTTTGGAGGATAACGCCGGTTATGTCTGGGTTAGTTCTGGTAACTGTAATCATCTGGCTCATACTTTCGCATTTTTCGCATACTTGTTGTCCAGATCCTGGGTTTTTTCTGGTTTGGATCAGGTAGTAATGTGGTTCCACAACGAAACAGTCAATTAAACCTGGTTGCGGTTAATATTTTGGAGGATAACGCCGGTTATGTCTGGGTTAGGTATGGTATTTGACTTCATCTAGCTCATACTTTCGCATTTTTCGCATACTTGTTGGCCAGATCGTGGCCTTTATCTGGTTTGGATCACGTAGTAATATGGAACCACACTGAAACAGTCAATAGAACCTGGTTGCGATTAATATTTTAGAGGATAACACCGGTTAGGTCTGGGTTACGCCTGATATTTGCAATCATCTGGCTCGTACATTCGCATTTTTCGCATACTTGTTGGACAGGTTCTGGATTTCCTCTGGTTTGAACCACGTAGTAATGTGGTACCACAACGAAACAGTCAATTAAACCTAGTTGCGGTTAATATTTTGGAGGATAACGCCGGTTATGTCTGGGTTAGTTCTGGTAACTGTAATCATCTGGCTCATACTTTCGCATTTTTCGCATACTTGTTGTCCAGATCCTGGGTTTTTTCTGGTTTGGATCAGGTAGTAATGTGGTTCCACAACGGAACAGTCTATTAAACCCGGTTACGATTAATATGATACAGGATAACGCCGGTTAGGTCTGGTATTTGCCTTCATCTAGCACATACTTTCGCATTTTTCGCATACTTGTTGGCCAGACCCTGGCCTTTTTCTGGTTTCGATGACGTAGTAATGTGATACCACACTGAAACAGTCTCTTAAACCTGGTTGCGATTAATATTTTACAAGATAACGCCGGTTATGTCTGGGTTAGTTCTGGTATTTGTGATCATCTGATTCATACTTTCGTAATTTCCGCATACTTGAATGGCCAGATCCTGCGTTTTTTCTGGTTAGGATCACGTATTAATGTCGTACCACACCGAAACAGTCAATTCAACCTGGTTGCGATTAATATTTTAGAGGATAACACCGGCTAGGTCTGGGTTACCTCTGATATTTGCAATCATCTGGCTCATACCTTCGCATTTTTCGCACACTTGTAAGCCAGATCCTGGGTTTTTTCTGCTTTGGATCTCGTAGTAATGTGGTACCACACTGAAGCTGTCAATTAAACCAGGTTCCGGTTAATATTTTATTGGAAAACGCCGGTTATGACTGGGTTAGTTCTGGTGTTTGCAATCATCTGGCTAATATTTTCGCATTTTTTGCATACTTGTTGGCCAGATCGTGGCCTTTTTCTGGTTTGGATCACGTAGTAATGTGGTACCACACCAAAACAGTCAATGAAGCCTGTTTTCGTTCAATATTTTAGAGGATAACACCGGTTAGGTCTGGGTTACCTCTGATATTTGCAATCATCCGGCTCGTACATTCGCATTTTTCGCATACTTGTTGGACAGGTTCTGGATTTCCTCTGGTTTGGACCACGTAGTAATGTGGTACCACAACGAAAGAGTCAATTAAACCTAGTTGCGGTTAATAATTTGGTGGATAACGCCGGTTATGTCTGGGTTAGGTCTGGTATTTGCCTTCATCTAGCTCATACTTTCGCATTTTTCGCTTACTTGTTGGTCAGATCCTGGCCTTTTTCTGGGTTGGATGACGTAGTAATGTATTACCACACTGAAACAGTCTCTTAAACCTGTGTGCGATTAATATTTTAGAGGATAACGCCGGTTATGTCTGGGATAGGTCTGGTAATTGCCAACATCTAGCTCATACTTTCGTATTTTTCGCATACTTGTTAGACAGATCCTGGCCTTTTTGCGGTTTGGATCACGCAGTAATGTGGTACCACACCGAAACAGTCAATCAAACTTAGTTGCGGTTAATATTTTGGAGGATAACGCCGGTTATGTCTGGGTTAGTTCTGGTAACTGTAATCATCTGGCTCATACTTACGCATTTTTCGCATACTTGTTGTCCAGATCCTGGGTTTTTTCTGGTTTGGATCAGGTAGTAATGTGGTTCCACAACGAAACAGTCAATTAAACCTGGTTGCGGTTAATATTTTGGAGGATAACGCCGGTTATGTCTGGGTTAGGTATGGTATTTGACTTCATCTAGCTCATACTTTCGCATTTTTCGCATACTTGTTGGCCAGATCGTGGCCTTTATCTGGTTTGGATCACGTAGTAATATGGTACCACACTGAAACAGTCAATAGAACCTGGTTGCGATTAATATTTTAGAGGATAACACCGGTTAGGTCTGGGTTACGCCTGATATTTGCAATCATCTGGCTCGTACATTCGCATTTTTCGCATACTTGTTGGACAGGTTCTGGATTTCCTCTGGTTTGAACCACGTAGTAATGTGGTACCACAACGAAACCGTCAATTAAACCTAGTTGCGGTTAATATTTTGGAGGATAACGCCGGTTATGTCTGGGTTAGGTCTGGTATTTGCCTTCATCTAGCACATACTTTCGCATTTTTCGCATACTTGTTGGCCAGACCCTGGCCTTTTTCTGGTTTCGATGACGTAGTAATGTGATACCACACTGAAACAGTCTCTTAAACCTGGTTGCGATTAATATTTTACAAGATAACGCCGGTTATGTCTGGGTTAGTTCTGGTATTTGTGATCATCTGATTCATACTTCCGTAATTTCCGCATACTTGAATGGCCAGATCCTGCGTTTTTTCTGGTTAGGATCACGTATTAATGTCGTACCACACCGAAACAGTCAATTCAACCTGGTTGCGATTAATATTTTAGGGGATAACGCCTGTTATGTCTGGGTTAGTTCTGGTAATTGTAATGATCTGGCTCATGCTTTCGCATTTTTCGCATGCTTGGTGGCCAGATCCTGGGTTTTGTCTGGTTTGGATCACGTAGTAATGTAGTACCACACTGAAACAGTCAATTAAACCTGGTTGCGATAAATATTTTCGAGGAAAAACCGGTTATGTCTGGGTTTGTTCTGGTATTTGTAATCATCTGGCTCGTACTATCGCATTTCCCTCATACTTGTAGGCCAGATCCTGGCTTTTATCTGGTTTGGATCACGTAGTAATATGGTGCCACACTGAAACATTCAATTAAACCAGGTTCCGATTAATATTTTATTGGAAAACGCCGGTTACGTCTGGGTTAGTTCTGGAATTTGCAATCATCTGGCTAATATTTTCGCATTTTTCGCATACTTGTAGGACAGATCCTGGGTTTTGTCTGGTTTGGATCACGTAGTAATGTTGTACCACACTGAAACAGTCAATTAAACTTCGTTCGGAATAATATTTTAGAGGATAACGCCGGTTATGTCTGGGTTAGGTCTGGTATTTGCAATCATCAGGCTCATACTTTCGCATTTTTCGCATACTTGTGGGCCAGATCCTGGCCTTTTTCAGGTTTGGATCTCGTAGTAATGTGGTACCACACCGAAACAGTTAATTGAACCTGGTTGCGATTAATATTTTAGAGGATAACACCGGTTAGGTCTGGGTTACGCCTGATATTTGCAATCATCTGGCTCGTACTTTCGCATTTTTCGCATACTTGTTGGCCAGGTCCTGGGTTTCCTCTGGTTTGGATCACGTAGTAATGTGGGACCACGACGAAACAGTCAATCAAACTTAGTTGCGGTTAATATTTTGGAGGATAACGCCGGTTATGTCTGGGTTAGTTCTGGTAACTGTAATCATCTGGCTCATACTTTCGCATTTTTCGCATACTTGTTGTCCAGATCCTGGGTTTTTTCTGGTTTGGATCAGGTAGTAATGTGGTTCCACAACGGAACAGTCTATTAAACCCGGTTACGATTAATATGATACAGGATAACGCCGGTTAGGTCTGGTATTTGCCTTCATCTAGCACATACTTTCGCATTTTTCGCATACTTGTTGGCCAGACCCTGGCCTTTTTCTGGTTTCGATGACGTAGTAATGTGATACCACACTGAAACAGTCTCTTAAACCTGGTTGCGATTAATATTTTACAAGATAACGCCGGTTATGTCTGGGTTAGTTCTGGTATTTGTGATCATCTGATTCATACTTTCGTAATTTCCGCATACTTGAATGGCCAGATCCTGCGTTTTTCCTGGTTAGGATCACGTATTAATGTCGTACCACACCGAAACAGTCAATTCAACCTGGTTGCGATTAATATTTTAGAGGATAACACCGGCTAGGTCTGGGTTACGTCTGATATTTGCAATCATCTGGCTCGTACTTTCGCATTTTTCGCATACTTGTTGGCCAGTTCCTGGGTTTCCTCTGGTTTGGATCACGTAGTAATGTGGTACCACAACGAAACAGTCAATTAAACCTAGTTCCGATTAATATTTTAGAGGAAAACACCGGTTATGACTGGGTTAGTTCTGGTATTTGTGATCATCTGGCTCATACTTTCGCAATTTCCGCATACTTGAATGGCCAGATCCTGCGTTTTTTCTAGTTAGGATCACGTATTAATGTCGTACCACACCGAAACAGTCAATTCAACCTCGTTTCGATCAATATCTTAGAGGATAACACTGGTTATGTTTGCGTTATGTCTGATATTTGCAATCATCTGGCTCATACCTTCGCATTTTTCGCACACTTGTAAGCCAGATCCTGGGTTTTCTCTGCTTTGGATCTCGTAGTAATGTGGTACCACACTAAAACAGTCAATTAAACCAGGTTCCGGTTAATATTTTATTGGAAAACGCCGGTTATGACTGGGTTAGTTCTGGTGTTTGCAATCATCTGGCTAATATTTTCGCATTTTTTGCATACTTGTTGGCCAGATCGTGGCCTTTATCTGGTTTGGATCACGTAGTAATATGGTACCACACTGAAACAGTCAATCAAACTTAGTTGCGGTTAATATTTTGGAGGATAACGCCGGTTATGTCTGGGATAGGTCTGGTAATTGCCAACATCTAGCTCATACTTTCGCATTTTTCGCATACTTGTTGGCCAGATCGTGGCCTTTATCTGGTTTGGATCACGTAGTAATATGGTACCACACTGAAACAGTCAATTGAACCTGGTTGCGATTAATATTTTAGAGGATAACACCGGTTAGGTCTGGGTTACGCCTGATATTTGCAATCATCTGGCTCGTACTTTCGCATTTTTCGCATACTTGTTGGCCAGGTCCTGGGTTTCCTCTGGTTTGGATCACGTAGTAATGTGGGACCACGACGAAACAGTCAATCAAACTTAGTTGCGGTTAATATTTTGGAGGATAACGCCGGTTATGTCTGGGTTAGTTCTGGTAGCTGTAATCATCTGGCTCATACTTTCGCATTTTTCGCATACTTGTTGTCCAGATCCTGGGTTTTTTCTGGTTTGGATCAGGTAGTAATGTGGTTCCACAACGGAACAGTCTATTAAACCCGGTTACGATTAATATGATACAGGATAACGCCGGTTAGGTCTGGTATTTGCCTTCATCTAGCACATACTTTCGCATTTTTCGCATACTTGTTGGCCAGATCGTGGCCTTTTTGCGGTTTGGATCACGCAGTAATGTGGTACCACACCGAAACAGTCAATCAAACTTAGTTGCGGTTAATTTTTTGGAGGATAACGCCGGTTATGTCTGGGTTAGTTCTGGTAACTGTAACCATCTGGCTCATACTTTCGCATTTTTCGCATACTTGTTGTCCAGATCCTGGGTTTTTTCTGGTTTGGATCAGGTAGAAATGTGGTTCCACAACGAAACAGTCAATTAAACCTGGTTGCGGTTAATATTTTGGAGGATAACGCCGGTTATGTCTGGGTTAGGTATGGTATTTGACTTCATCTAGCTCATACTTTCGCATTTTTCGCATACTTGTTGGCCAGATCGTGGCCTTTATCTGGTTTGGATCACGTAGTAATATGGTACCACACTGAAACAGTCAATTGAACCTGGTTGCGATTAATATTTTAGAGGATAACACCGGTTAGGTCTGGGTTACGCCTGATATTTGCAATCATCTGGCTCGTACTTTCGCATTTTTCGCATACTTGTTGGCCAGGTCCTGGGTTTCCTCTGGTTTGGATCACGTAGTAATGTGGGACCACGACGAAACAGTCAATCAAACTTAGTTGCGGTTAATATTTTGGAGGATATCGCCGGTTATGTCTGGGTTAGGTATGGTATTTGACTTCATCTAGCTCATACTTTCGCATTTTTCGCATACTTGTTGGCCAGATCGTGGCCTTTATCTGGTTTGGATCTCGTAGTAATGTGGTACCACACCGAAACAGTTAATTGAACCTGGTTGCGATTAATATTTTAGGGGATAACACCGGTTAGGTCTGGGTTAGGTCTGGTATTTACTTTCATCTAGCTCATACTTTCGCATTTTTCGCTTACTTGTTGGCCAGATCCTGGCCTTTTTCTGGTTTGGATCACGTAGTGATGTGGTACCACACCGAAACAGTCAATGAAGCCTGTTATCGTTCAATATTTTAGAGGACAACACCGTTTATGTCTGGGTTAGGTCTGGTATTTGCAACCATCTGGCTCATACTTTCGCATTTTTCGCATATTTGTTGGCCAGATCCCGGGCTTTTCTGGTTTGGAACACGTAGTAATGTGGTACCACACACAAACAGTCAATTAAACCTGGTTGCGACTAATGTTTTAGAGGATAACGCCGGTTATGTCTGGGTTAGGTCTGGTATTTGCCTTCATCTAGCTCATAATTTCGCATTTTTTGCTTACTTGTTGGTCACATCCTGGCCTTCTTCTGGTTTGGATGACGTAGTAATGTGATACCACACTGAAACAGTCTCTTAAACCTGGGTGCGATTAATATTTTAGAGGATAACGCCGGTTATGTCTGGGATAGGTCTGGTAATTGCCAACATCTAGCTCATACTTTCGCATTTTTCGCATACTTGTTAGACAGATCCTGGCCTTTTTGCGGTTTGGATCACGCAGTAATGTGGTACCACACCGAAGCAGTCAATCAAACTTAGTTGCGGTTAATATTTTGGAGGATAACGCCGGTTATGTCTGGGTTAGTTCTGGTAACTGTAATCATCTGGCTCATACTTTCGCATTTTTCGCATACTTGTTGTCCAGATCCTGGGTTTTTTCTGGTTTGGATCAGGTAGTAATGTGGTTCCACAACGAAACAGTCTATTAAACCCGGTTACGATTAATATGACACAGGATAACGCCGGTTATGTCTGGGTAAGGTCTGGTATTTGCAATCATCTGCCCCATACTTTCGCATGCTTGCAGGCGAGATCCTGGGTTTTTTTCTGGTTAGGATCACGTATTAAAGTCGTACCACACTGAAACAGCCAATTAAACGTGGTTGCGATTAATATTTTAGAGGAAAAACCGGTTATGTCTGGGTTTGTTCTGGTATTTGTAATCATCTGGCTCGTACTATCGCATTTTCCTCATACTTGTAGGCCAGATCCTGGCCTGTATCTGGTTTGGATCACGTAGTAATATGGTGCCACACTGAAACAGTCAATTAAACCAGGTTCCGATTAATATTTTATTGGAAAACGCCGGTTATGTCAGGGTTAGTTCTGGTATTTCCAATCATCTGGCTAATATTTTCGCATTTTTCGCATACTTGCTGGACAGATCTTGGGTTTTGTCTGGTTTGGTTCACGTAGTAATGTGGTACCACACTATAACAGTCAATTAAACCTTGTTCGGATTAATATTTTAGAGGATAACGCCGGTTATGTCTGGGTTAGGTCTGGTATTTGCAATCATCTGCCTCATACTTTCGCATTTTTCGCATACTTGTGGGCCAGACCCCGGCCTTTTTCCGGTTTCGATCACGTAGTAATGTGGTACCACACCGCAAGAGTCAATTAAACCTGGTTGCGGTTAATATTTTGGAGGATCACGCCGGTTATGTCTGGGTGAGGTCTGGTATTTGCAATCATCTGCCTCATACTTTCGCATTTTTCGCATACTTGTGGGCCAGACCCTGGCCTTTTTCCGGTTTGGTTCACGTAGTAATGTGGTACCACACAGAAACAGTCAATTAAACCTGGTTGCGGTTAATATTTTGGAGGATAACGCCGGTTATGTCTGGGTTAGGTCTGGTATTTGACTTCATCTAGCTCATACTATCACATTTCTCTCATACTTGTAGGCCAGATCCTGGCCTTTATCTGGTTTGGATCACGTAGTGATGTGGTACCACAGCGAAACAGTCAATGAAGCCTGTTATCGTTCAATATTTTAGAGGACAACACCGGTTATGTCTGGGTTAGGTCTGGTGTTTGCCTTCATCTTGCTCATACTTTCGCATTTTTCGCATATTTGTTGGCCAGATCCTGGCCTTTTTCTGGTTTGGATCACGTAGTAATGTGGTACCACACACAAACAGTCAATTAAACCTGGTTGCGACTAATACTTTGGCGGATAACGCCGGTTATGTCTGGGTTAGGTCTGGTATTTGCCTTCATCTAGGTCATACTTTCGCATTTTTCGCATACTTGTTGGCAAGATCCTGGCCTTTATCTGGTTTGGATGATGTAGTAATATGGTACCACACCGAAACAGTCAATGAAGCCTGTAATCGTTCAATATTTTAGAGGATAACACCGGCTAGGTCTGGGTTAGGTCTGGTATTTGCAATCATCTGGCTAATATTTTCGCATTTTTCGCATACTTGCTGGTCAGATCCTGGCCTTTTTCTGGTTTGGATCACGTAGTAATGTGGTACCACACCGAAACAGTCAATTAAACCTGGTTGCGATTAATATTTTAGACGATAACAGCGGTTAGGTCTGGGTTACGTCTGATATTTGCAATCATCTGGCTCGTACTTTCGCATTTTTCGCATACTTGCAGGCCAGGTCCTGGGTTTCTTCTGGTTTGGATCACGTAGTAATGTGGTACCACAGCGAAACAGTCAATTAAACCTAGTTGCGGTTAATATTTTGCAGGATAACGCCGGTTATGTCTGGGTTAGATCTGGTAACTGTAATCATCTGGCTCATACTTTCCCATTTTTCGCATACTTGTTGGCCAGATCCTGGGTTTTTTCTGGTTTGGATCTGGTAGTAATGTGGTACCACACCCAAACAGTCTATTAAACCCGGTTGCGCTTAACATGATACAGGATAACGCCGGTTAGGTCTGGGTTAGTTCTGGTATTTGTAATCATCTGGCTCGTACTATGACATTTCTCTCATACATGTAGGCCAGATCCTGGCCTTTATCTGGTTTGGATCACGTAGTAATATGGTGCCACACTGAAACAGTCAATTAAACCAGGATCCGATTAATATTTTATTGGAAAACGCCGCTTATGTCTGGGTTAGTTCTGGTATTTGCAATCATCTGGCTAATATTTTCGCATTTTTCGCGTACTTGTTGGACAGATCCTGGGTTTTGTCTGGTTTGGATCACGTAGTAATTTGGTACCACACTGAAATAGTCAATTAAATCTGTTTCGGATTAATATTTTAGAGGATAACGCCGGTTATGTCTGGGTTAGGTCTGGTATTTGCAATCATCTGCCTCATACTTTCGCATTTTTCGCATACTTGTGGGCCAGACCCTGGCCTTTTTCCGGTTTGGATCACGTAGTAATGTGGTACCACACCGAAACAGTCAATTAAACCTGGTTGCGACTAATATTTTGGCGGATAACGCCGGTTATGTCTGGGTTAGGTCTGGTATTTGCCTTCATCTAGGTCATACTTTCGCATTTTTCGCATACTTGTTGGCAAGATCCTGGCCTTTTTCTGGTTTGGATCACGTAGTGATGTGGTACCACACCGAAACAGTCAATGAAGCCTGTAATCGTTCAATATTTTAGAGGACAACACCGGTTATGTCTGGGTTTGGTCTGGTATTTGCAACCATCTGGCTCATACTTTCGCATTTTTCGCATATTTGTTGGCCAGATCCCGGGCTTTTCTGGTTTGGATCACGTAGTAATGTGGTACCACACACAAACAGTCAATTAAACCTGGTTGCGACTAATATTTTAGAGGATAACGCCGGTTATGTCTGGGTTAGGTCTGGTATTTGCCTTCATCTAGCTCATAATTTCGCATTTTTTGCTTACTTGTTGGTCACATCCTGGCCTTTTTCTGGTTTGGATGACGTAGTAATGTGATAGCACACTGAAACAGTCTCTTAAACCTGGGTGCGATTAATATTTTAGAGGATAACGCCGGTTATGTCTGGGATAGGTCTGGTAATTGCCAACATCTAGCTCATACTTTCGCATTTTTCGCATACTTGTTAGACAGATCCTGGCCTTTTTGCGGTTTGGATCACGCAGTAATGTGGTACCACACCGAAACAGTCAATCAAACTTAGTTGCGGTTAATATTCTGGAGGATAACGCCGGTTATGTCTGGGTTAGTTCTGGTAACTGTAATCATCTGGCTCATACTTTCGCATTTTTCGCATACTTGTTGGCCAGATCGTGGCCTTTATCTGGTTTGGATCACGTAGTAATATGGTACCACACTGAAACAGTCAATTGAACCTGGTTGCGATTAATATTTTAGAGGATAACGCCGGTTATGTCTGGGTTAGTTCTGGTAACTGTAATCATCTGGCTCATACTTTCGCATTTTTCGCATACTTGTTGTCCAGATCCTGGGTTTTTTCTGGTTTGGATCAGGTAGTAATGTGGTTCCACAACGAAACAGTCTATTAAACCCGGTTACGATTAATATGACACAGGATAACGCCGGTTATGTCTGGGTAAGGTCTGGTATTTGCAATCATCTGCCCCATACTTTCGCATGCTTGCAGGCGAGATCCTGGGTTTTTTTCTGGTTAGGATCACGTATTAAAGTCGTACCACACTGAAACAGCCAATTAAACGTGGTTGCGATTAATATTTTAGAGGAAAAACCGGTTATGTCTGGGTTTGTTCTGGTATTTGTAATCATCTGGCTCGTACTATCGCATTTTCCTCATACTTGTAGGCCAGATCCTGGCCTGTATCTGGTTTGGATCACGTAGTAATATGGTGCCACACTGAAACAGTCAATTAAACCAGGTTCCGATTAATATTTTATTGGAAAACGCCGGTTATGTCAGGGTTAGTTCTGGTATTTCCAATCATCTGGCTAATATTTTCGCATTTTTCGCATACTTGCTGGACAGATCTTGGGTTTTGTCTGGTTTGGTTCACGTAGTAATGTGGTACCACACTATAACAGTCAATTAAACCTTGTTCGGATTAATATTTTAGAGGATAACGCCGGTTATGTCTGGGTTAGGTCTGGTATTTGCAATCATCTGCCTCATACTTTCGCATTTTTCGCATACTTGTGGGCCAGACCCCGGCCTTTTTCCGGTTTCGATCACGTAGTAATGTGGTACCACACCGCAAGAGTCAATTAAACCTGGTTGCGGTTAATATTTTGGAGGATCACGCCGGTTATGTCTGGGTGAGGTCTGGTATTTGCAATCATCTGCCTCATACTTTCGCATTTTTCGCATACTTGTGGGCCAGACCCTGGCCTTTTTCCGGTTTGGTTCACGTAGTAATGTGGTACCACACAGAAACAGTCAATTAAACCTGGTTGCGGTTAATATTTTGGAGGATAACGCCGGTTATGTCTGGGTTAGGTCTGGTATTTGACTTCATCTAGCTCATACTATCACATTTCTCTCATACTTGTAGGCCAGGTCCTGGCCTTTATCTGGTTTGGATCACGTAGTGATGTGGTACCACAGCGAAACAGTCAATGAAGCCTGTTATCGTTCAATATTTTAGAGGACAACACCGGTTATGTCTGGGTTAGGTCTGGTGTTTGCCTTCATCTTGCTCATACTTTCGCATTTTTCGCATATTTGTTGGCCAGATCCTGGCCTTTTTCTGGTTTGGATCACGTAGTAATGTGGTACCACACACAAACAGTCAATTAAACCTGGTTGCGACTAATACTTTGGCGGATAACGCCGGTTATGTCTGGGTTAGGTCTGGTATTTGCCTTCATCTAGGTCATACTTTCGCATTTTTCGCATACTTGTTGGCAAGATCCTGGCCTTTATCTGGTTTGGATGATGTAGTAATATGGTACCACACCGAAACAGTCAATGAAGCCTGTAATCGTTCAATATTTTAGAGGATAACACCGGTTAGGTCTGGGTTAGGTCTGGTATTTGCAATCATCTGGCTAATATTTTCGCATTTTTCGCATACTTGCTGGTCAGATCCTGGCCTTTTCCTGGTTTGGATCACGTAGTAATGTGGTACCACACCGAAACAGTCAATTAAACCTGGTTGCGGTTAATATTTTGCAGGATAACGCCGGTTATGTCTGGGTTAGATCTGGTAACTGTAATCATCTGGCTCATACTTTCCCATTTTTCGCATACTTGTTGGCCAGATCCTGGGTTTTTTCTGGTTTGGATCTGGTAGTAATGTGGTACCACACCCAAACAGTCTATTAAACCCGGTTGCGCTTAACATGATACAGGATAACGCCGGTTAGGTCTGGGTTAGTTCTGGTATTTGTAATCATCTGGCTCGTACTATCACATTTCTCTCATACATGTAGGCCAGATCCTGGCCTTTATCTGGTTTGGATCACGTAGTAATATGGTGCCACACTAAAACAGTCAATTAAACCAGGATCCGATTAATATTTTATTGGAAAACGCCGCTTATGTCTGGGTTAGTTCTGGTATTTGCAATCATCTGGCTAATATTTTCGCATTTTTCGCATACTTGTTGGACAGATCCTGGGTTTTGTCTGGTTTGGATCACGTAGTAATTTGGTACCACACTGAAATAGTCAATTAAATCTGTTTCGGATTAATATTTTAGAGGATAACGCCGGTTATGTCTGGGTTAGGTCTGATATTTGCAATCATCTGCCTCATACTTTCGCATTTTTCGCATACTTGTGGGCCAGACCCTGGCCTTTTTCCGGTTTGGATCACGTAGTAATGTGGTACCACACCGAAACAGTGAATTAAACCTGGTTGCGGTTAATATTTTGGAGGATAACGCCGGTTATGTCTGGGTTAGGTCTGGTATTTGACTTCATCTTGCTCATACTATCACATTTCTCTCATACTTGTAGGCCAGATCCTGGCCTTTATATGGTTTGGATCACGTAGTGACGTGGTACCACAGCGAAACAATCAATGAAGCCTGATATCGTTCAATATTTTAGAGGACAACACCGGTTATGTCTGGGTTAGGTCTGGTGTTTGCCTCCATCTAGCTCATACTTTCGCATTTTTCGCATATTTGTTGGCCAGATTCTGGCCTTTTTCTGGTGTGGATCACGTAGTAATGTGGTACTACACACAAACAGTCAATTAAACCTGGTTGCGACTAATATTTTGGCGGATAACGCCGGTTATGTCTGGGTTAGGTCTGGTATTTGCCTTCATCTAGGTCATACTTTCGCATTTTTCGCATACTTGTTGGCAAGATCCTGGCCTTTATCTGGTTTGGATGATGTAGTAATATGGTACCACACCGAAACAGTCAATGAAGCCTGTAATCGTTCAATATTTTAGAGGATAACACCGGTTAGGTCTGGGTTAGGTCTGGTATTTGGCTTCATCTAGCTCATACTTTCGCATTTTTCGCTTACTTGTTGGCTAGATCCTGGCCTTTTTCTGGTTTGGATCACGTAGTAATGTGGTACCACACACAAACTGTCAATTAAACCTGGTTGCCACTAATACTTTAGAGGATAACGCCGGCTTTGTCTGGGATAGGTCTGGTAATTGCCACCATGTAGCTCATACTTTCGTATTTTTCGCATACTTGTTAGACAGATCGTGGCCTTTTTCCGGTTTGGATCACGTAGTAATGTGGTACCACACCGAAACAGTCAATTAAACCTGGTTGAGTTTAATTTTTTAAAGGATAACGCCGGTTATGTCTGGGTTGGGTATGGTATTTGAATTCATCTAGCTCATACTTTCGCACTTTCCCATACTTGTTGGCCAGATCCTGGCCTTTATCTGGTTTGGATCACGTAGTAATATGGTACCACACTGAAACAGTCAATTAAACCTGGTTCCGATTAATATTTTATTGGAAAACGCCGGTTATGTCTGGGTTAGTTCTGGTATTTGCAATCATCTGGCTAATATTTTCGCATTTTTCGCATACTTGCTGGACAGATCCTGGCCTTTTTCTGGTTTGGATCACGTAGTAATGTGGTACCACAACGAAACAGTCAATTAAACCTAGTTGCGGTTAATATTTTGGAGGATAACGCCGGTTATGTCTGGGTTAGATCTGGTAACTGTAATCATCTGGCTCATACTTTCCCATTTTTCGCATACTTGTTGGCCAGATCCTGGGTTTTTTCTGTCTTGATCTGGTAGTGATGTGGTACCACACCCAAACAGTCTATTAAACCCGGTTGCGCTTAACATGATACAGGATAACGCCGGTTAGGTCTGGGTTAGTTCTGATATCTGTAATCATCTGGCTCGTACTATCACATTTCTCTCATACTTGTAGGCCAGATCCTGGCCTTTATCTGGTTTGGATCACGTAGTAATATGGTGCCACACTGAAACAGTCAATTAAACTAGGTTCCGATTAATATTTTATAGGAAAACGCCGCTCATGTCTGGGTTAGTTCTGGTATTTGCAATCATCTGGCTAATATTTTCGCATTTTTCGCATACTTGTTGGACAGATCCTGGGTTTTGTCTGGTTTGGATCACGCAGTAATGTGGTACCACACTGAAACAGTCAATTAAGCCTGGTTCGGATTAATATTTTAGAGGATAACAGCGGTAAGGTCTGGGTTACGTCTGATATTTGGAATCATCTGGCTCGTACTTTCGCATTTTTCGCATACTTGCTGGCCAGGTCCTGGGTTTCCTCTGGTTTGGATCACGTAGTAATGTGGTACCACAACGAAACAGTCAATTAAACTAGGTTCCGATTAATATTTTATTGGAAAACGCCGGTTATGTCTGGGTCAGTTCTGGTATTTGCAATCATCTGGCTAATATTTTCCATTTTTCGCATACTTGCTGGACAGATCCTGGCCTTTTTCTGGTTTGGATCACGTAGTAATGTGGTACCACACCGAAACAGTCAATTAAACCTGGTTGCGATTAATATCTTAGAGGATAACAGCGGTAAGGTCTGGGTTACGTCTGATATTTGGAATCATCTGGCTCGTACTTTCGCCTTTTTCGCATACTTGCTGGCCAGGTCCTGGGTTTCCTCTGGTTTGGATCACGTAGTAATGTGGTACCACAACGAAACAGTCAATTAAACCTAGTTGCGGATAATATTTTGGAGGATAACGCCGGTTATGTCTGGGTTAGGTCTGGTATTTGCAATCATCTGGCTAATATTTTCGCATTTTTCGCATACTTGTTGGCCAGATCCTGGGTTTTTTCTGGTTTGGATCACGTAGTAATGTGGTACCACACCGAAACAGTCGATTAAACCTGGTTCCGATTAATATCTTAAAGGATACCGCCGGTTATGTCTGGGATAGGTCTGGTATTTGGAATCATCTGCCTCATACATTCGCATTTTTCGCTTACTTGATGGCCAGATCCTGGGCTTTTTCTGGATTGGATCACGTAGTAATGTGGTACCACACTGTAATAGTCAATTAAACCTCGTCGCGATTAATATTTTAGAGGATAACGCCGGTGATGTCTGGGTCAGGTCTGGTATTTGCCTTCATCTGGCTCGAATTTTCGCATTTTTCGCATACTTGTTGGCCAGATCCTGGCCTTTTTCTGGTTAGGATCACGTATTAATATGGTACCACACTCAAATTTTCAATAAAACCTGATACCGATTAATATTTTAGAGGAGAACGCCGGTTTTGCCTGCGTTAGGTCTGCTATTTGCCATCTTCTAGCTCATACTTTCGCTTTTTTCGCATACTTGAATGTCCAGATCCTGGGCTTTTTCTGGTTTGGATCACGTAGCAATGCTGTACCACTCCGAAACAGTCAATGAAACCTAGTTCCCATAAATATTTTAGAGGATAACGCCGGTTAGGTATGTGTTAGGTCCGGTATTTGCTATAATCTGGCTCATACTTTCGCTACTTTAGCATACTTGTTGGCCATATCCTGGGTTTTTTTCTGGTTAGGACCACGTAGTAATGTGGTACCATACCGAAACAGTCAATTAAACCTTGTTCCAATTAATATTTTAGATGATAACGCCGGTTATGTCTGGGTTAATTCTGGTATTTGCAAACATCTATGTCATACTTTCGCATTTTTCGCTTACTTGTTGGCCAGATCCTGCACTTTTTCTGGTCTGGATCACGTAGTAATGTGGTACCACACCGAAACAGTCAATGAAGCCTGTTATCGGTCTACATTTTAGAAGACAACACCGGTTATGTCTGGGTTAGGTCTGGTAATTGCCATTATTTGACTCAGATTTTCGCATTCTTCGCGTACTTGTTGGCCAGATCCTGCGCAGTTTCTGATTTGGATCACGTAGTAATGGGGTACCACACTGAAAGAGTCAAATAAACCTGGTTCCGATTAATATTTTAGGCGATAACGCCGGTTATGTCTGGGTTAGATCTGGTAACTGTAATCATCTGGCTCATACTTTCCCATTTTTCGCATACTTGTTGGCCAGATCCTGGGTTTTTTCTGGTTTGGATCTGGTAGTAATGTGGTACCACACCCAAACAGTCTATTAAACCCGGTTGCGCTTAACATGATACAGGATAACGCCGGTTAGGTCTGGGTTAGTTCTGGTATTTGTAATCATCTGGCTCGTACTATCACATTTCTCTCATACATGTAGGCCAGATCCTGGCCTTTATCTGGTTTGGATCACGTAGTAATATGGTGCCACACTGAAACAGTCAATTAAACCAGGATCCGATTAATATTTTATTGGAAAACGCCGCTTATGTCTGGGTTAGTTCTGGTATTTGCAATCATCTGGCTAATATTTTCGCATTTTTCGCATACTTGTTGGACAGATCCTGGGTTTTGTCTGGTTTGGATCACGTAGTAATTTGGTACCACACTGAAATAGTCAATTAAATCTGTTTCGGATTAATATTTTAGAGGATAACGCCGGTTATGTCTGGGTTAGGTCTGATATTTGCAATCATCTGCCTCATACTTTCGCATTTTTCGCATACTTGTGGGCCAGACCCTGGCCTTTTTCCGGTTTGGATCACGTAGTAATGTGGTACCACACCGAAACAGTGAATTAAACCTGGTTGCGGTTAATATTTTGGAGGATAACGCCGGTTATGTCTGGGTTAGGTCTGGTATTTGACTTCATCTTGCTCATACTATCACATTTCTCTCATACTTGTAGGCCAGATCCTGGCCTTTATATGGTTTGGATCACGTAGTGATGTGGTACCACAGCGAAACAATCAATGAAGCCTGATATCGTTCAATATTTTAGAGGACAACACCGGTTATGTCTGGGTTAGGTCTGGTGTTTGCCTCCATCTAGCTCATACTTTCGCATTTTTCGCATATTTGTTGGCCAGATTCTGGCCTTTTTCTGGTGTGGATCACGTAGTAATGTGGTACTACACACAAACAGTCAATTAAACCTGGTTGCGACTAATATTTTGGCGGATAACGCCGGTTATGTCTGGGTTAGGTCTGGTATTTGCCTTCATCTAGGTCATACTTTCGCATTTTTCGCATACTTGTTGGCAAGATCCTGGCCTTTATCTGGTTTGGATGATGTAGTAATATGGTACCACACCGAAACAGTCAATGAAGCCTGTAATCGTTCAATATTTTAGAGGATAACACCGGTTAGGTCTGGGTTAGGTCTGGTATTTGGCTTCATCTAGCTCATACTTTCGCATTTTTCGCTTACTTGTTGGCTAGATCCTGGCCTTTTTCTGGTTTGGATCACGTAGTAATGTGGTACCACACACAAACTGTCAATTAAACCTGGTTGCCACTAATACTTTAGAGGATAACGCCGGTTTTGTCTGGGATAGGTCTGGTAATTGCCACCATGTAGCTCATACTTTCGTATTTTTCGCATACTTGTTAGACAGATCCTGGCCTTTTTCCGGTTTGGATCACGTAGTAATGTGGTACCACACCGAAACAGTCAATTAAACCTGGTTGAGTTTAATTTTTTAAAGGATAACGCCGGTTATGTCTGGGTTGGGTATGGTATTTGAATTCATCTAGCTCATACTTTCGCACTTTCCCATACTTGTTGGCTAGATCCTGGCCTTTATCTGGTTTGGATCACGTAGTAATATGGTACCACACTGAAACAGTCAATTAAACCTGGTTCCGATTAATATTTTATTGGAAAACGCCGGTTATGTCTGGGTTAGTTCTGGTATTTGCAATCATCTGGCTAATATTTTCGCATTTTTCGCATACTTGCTGGACAGATCCTGGCCTTTTTCTGGTTTGGATCACGTAGTAATGTGGTACCACAACGAAACAGTCAATTAAACCTAGTTGCGGTTAATATTTTGGAGGATAACGCCGGTTATGTCTGGGTTAGATCTGGTAACTGTAATCATCTGGCTCATACTTTCCCATTTTTCGCATACTTGTTGGCCAGATCCTGGGTTTTTTCTGTCTTGATCTGGTAGTGATGTGGTACCACACCCAAACAGTCTATTAAACCCGGTTGCGCTTAACATGATACAGGATAACGCCGGTTAGGTCTGGGTTAGTTCTGATATCTGTAATCATCTGGCTCGTACTATCACATTTCTCTCATACTTGTAGGCCAGATCCTGGCCTTTATCTGGTTTGGATCACGTAGTAATATGGTGCCACACTGAAACAGTCAATTAAACTAGGTTCCGATTAATATTTTATTGGAAAACGCCGGTTATGTCTGGGTTAGTTCTGGTATTTGCAATCATCTGGCTAATATTTTCGCATTTTTCGCATACTTGCTGGACAGATCCTGGCCTTTTTCTGGTTTGGATCACGTAGTAATGTAGTACCACACCGAAACAGTCAATTAAACCTGGTTGCGATTAATATCTTAGAGGATAACAGCGGTAAGGTCTGGGTTACGTCTGATATTTGGAATCATCTGGCTCGTACTTTCGCCTTTTTCGCATACTTGCTGGCCAGGTCCTGGGTTTCCTCTGGTTTGGATCACGTAGTAATGTGGTACCACAACGAAACAGTCAATTAAACCTAGTTGCGGATAATATTTTGGAGGATAACGCCGGTTATGTCTGGGTTAGGTCTGGTATTTGCAATCATCTGGCTAATATTTTCGCATTTTTCGCATACTTGTTGGCCAGATCCTGGGTTTTTTCTGGTTTGGATCACGTAGTAATGTGGTACCACACCGAAACAGTCGATTAAACCTGGTTCCGATTAATATCTTAAAGGATACCGCCGGTTATGTCTGGGATAGGTCTGGTATTTGGAATCATCTGCCTCATACATTCGCATTTTTCGCTTACTTGATGGCCAGATCCTGGGCTTTTTCTGGATTGGATCACGTAGTAATGTGGTACCACACTGTAATAGTCAATTAAACCTCGTCGCGATTAATATTTTAGAGGATAACGCCGGTGATGTCTGGGTCAGGTCTGGTACTTGCCTTCATCTGGCTCGAATTTTCGCATTTTTCGCATACTTGTTGGCCAGATCCTGGCCTTTTTCTGGTTAGGATCACGTATTAATATGGTACCACACTCAAATTTTCAATAAAACCTGATACCGATTAATATTTTAGAGGAGAACGCCGGTTTTGCCTGCGTTAGGTCTGCTATTTGCCATCTTCTAGCTCATACTTTCGCTTTTTTCGCATACTTGAATGTCCAGATCCTGGGCTTTTTCTGGTTTGGATCACGTAGCAATGCTGTACCACTCCGAAACAGTCAATGAAACCTAGTTCCCATAAATATTTTAGAGGATAACGCCGGTTAGGTATGTGTTAGGTCCGGTATTTGCTATAATCTGGCTCATACTTTCGCTACTTTAGCATATTTGTTGGCCATATCCTGGGTTTTTTTCTGGTTAGGACCACGTAGTAATGTGGTACCATACCGAAACAGTCAATTAAACCTTGTTCCAATTAATATTTTAGATGATAACGCCGGTTATGTCTGGGTTAATTCTGGTATTTGCAAACATCTATGTCATACTTTCGCATTTTTCGCTTACTTGTTGGCCAGATCCTGCACTTTTTCTGGTCTGGATCACGTAGTAATGTGGTACCACACCGAAACAGTCAATGAAGCCTGTTATCGGTCTACATTTTAGAGGACAACACCGGTTATGTCTGGGTTAGTTCTGGTATTTGTAATCATCTGGCTCGTACTATCACATTTCTCTCATACTTGTAGGCCAGATCCTGGCCTTTATCTGGTTTGGATCACGTAGTAATATGGTGCCACACTGAAACAGTCAATTAAACCAGGTTCCGATTAATATTTTATTGGAAAACGCCGCTCATGTCTGGGTTAGTTGTGGTTTTTGCAATCATCTGGCTAATATTTTCGCATTTTTCGCATACTTGTTGGCCAGATCCTGGGTTTTTTCCGGTATGCATCACGTAGTAATGTGGTACCACACTGAAACAGTCAACTAAACCTGGTTCCGATTAATATTTTAGGGTATAACGCCGGTTATGTCTGGGTTAGGTCTGGTAATTGCCATTATTTGACTCAGATTTTCGCATTCTTCGCGTACTTGTTGGCCAGATCCTGCGCAGTTTCTGATTTGGATCACGTAGTAATGGGGTACCACACTGAAAGAGTCAAATAAACCTGGTTCCGATTAATATTTTAGGCGATAACGCCGGTTATGTCTGGGTTAGGTCTGGTATTTGCCATCATCTAGCTCATACTTTCGCTTTTTTCGCATACTTGAATGACCAGATCCTGGGCTTTTTCTGGTAAGGATCACGTATTAATGTGGTACCACACTCAAATTGTCAATAAAACCTGGTTCCGATTAATAGTTTAGAGGAGAACGCCGGTTTTGCCTGCGTTAGGTCTGCTATTTGCCATCTTCTAGCTCATACTTTCGCTTTTTTCGCATACTTGAATGACCAGATCCTGGGCTTTTTCTGGTTTGCATCACGTAGCAATGCTGTACCACTCCGAAACAGTCAATGAAACCTTTTTCCCATTAATATTTTAGAGGATGACGCCGGTTAGGTTTGTGTTAGGTCCGGTATTTGCTATAATCTGGCTCCTACTTTTGCTACTTTAGCATACTTGTTGGCCAGATCCTGGGTTTTTTTCTGGTTAGGACCACGTAGTAATGTGGTACCACACTGAAACAGTCAACTAAACCTGGTTCCGATTAATATTTTAGAGGATAACGCCGGTTATGTCTAGGTTAGGTCTGGTATTTGCCCTCATCAAGCTCGAATTTTCGCAATTTTCGCATACTTGTTGGCCAGATCCTGGCATTTTTCTGGTTTGGATCACGTAGTGATGTGGTACCACACCGAAACAGTCAATTTAACCTGGATTCGATCAATACTTTAGAGGATAAGGCCGATTAGGTTTGTGCTAGGTCTGGTATTTGCAATCATCTGCCTCATACATTCGCATCTTTCGCAAACTTGTTGGCCAGATCCTGGGTTTTTTTCTGGCTCGGATCACGTATTAATGTGGTACCACACTCAAATTGTAAATGAAACCTGGTTTCGATTAATATTTTAGAGGAGAACGCCGGTTATGCCTGGGTTAGGTCTGGTATTTGCCACCATCTACCTCCTACTTTCGCTTTTTTCGCATACTTGAATGACCAGATCATGGGCTTTCTCTGGTTTGGATCACGTAGTAATGTGGTACCACACTGTAATAGTCAACTAATCCTGGTTCCGATTATTATTTTAGAGGATAACGCCGGTTATGTCTGGGTTAGGTCTGGTATTTATCATCATCTGACTCAGATTTTCGGATTCTTCGCATACTTGTTGGCCAGATCCTGGGTTTTTTCTGGTTTGGATCACGTAGTAATATGGTACCACACCGAAACAGTCGATTAAACCTGGTTCCGATTAATATCTTAAAGGATACCGCCGGTTATGTCTGGGTTAGGTCTGGTATTTGCCCTCGTCTGGCTCGTACTTTCGCAGTTTTCGCATACTTGAATGGGCAGATCCTGGATTCTTTTCCGGTTAGGTCACGTAATAAAGTGGTACCGCGCTGAAACGGTCAATTAAACCTGGTTTCGATCAAAATTTTAGAGGATAACTCTGGTTATGTCTGGGTTAGTTCTGGTATTTGCAATCATCTGGCTCGTGCTTTCGCATTTTTCGCATACTTGTTGGCCAGATCCTGGGCTCTCGCTGATTTGGATCACTTAGTAATGTTTTACCACACCGACACAGTCAATCAAACGTGGTTGCGATTAATATTTTAGAGGATAACGCCGGTTATGTCTGGGTTAGGCCTGGTATTAGGCATCATCTAGCTCTTACTTTCGCATTTTTCGCATACTTGTTGGCCAGATCCTGGGTTTTGTCCGGTTTGGATCACGTAGTAATGTGGTACCACACTGGAACAGTCAATTAATCCTGGTTCCGATTATTATTTCAGAGGATAACGGCGGTTATGTCTGGGTTAGGTCTGGTATTTGCCCTCATCTGGCTCGAATTTTCGCATTCTTCGCATACTTGTTGGCCAGATCCTGGCCTTTTTCTGGTTTGGATCACGTAGTGATGTGGTACCACACCGAAACAGTCAATTTAACCTGGATTCGATCAATATTTTGGCGGATAACGCCGGTTATGTCTGGGTTAGGTCTGGTATTTGCCATCATCTAGCCCATAGTTTCGCATTTTTCGAATATTTGTTGGCCAGATCCTGGCATTTTTCTGGTTTGGATCACGTAGTAATGAGGTACCACACCGAAACAGTCAACTAAACCTGGATCCGATTAATATTTTAGAGGACAACGCCGGTTATGCTTGGGTTAATTCTGGTATTTGCAAACATCTACGACATACTTTCGCATTTTTCGCATACTTGTTGGCCAGATCCTGGCCTTTTTCTGGTTCGGATCACGTAGTATTTTGGTACCACACTGAAACTGTCAATTTAACCTGGTTCCGATTAATATTTTAGATGATAACGCCGGTTATGTCTGGGTTAGGTCTGGTATTTGCCATCATCTATCTCATACTTTCGCTTTTTTCGCATACTTGAATGGCCAGATCCTGGCCTTTTTCGGGTTTGGTTCCCGTAGTAATGTGGTACCACACTGTAACAGTCAATTAAACCCGGTTGCGATTAATATTTTAGAGGATAACGCCGGTTATGTCTGGGTTAGGTCTGGTATTTGCCCTCATCTGGCTCGTACTTTCGCATTTTTCGCATACTTGTTGGCCAGATCCTGGGTTTTTTCTGGTTCCGATCACGTGGTACAGTTGTACCACACTGAAACAGTCAATTAAACCTGGTTGCGATCAATATTTCAGAGGATAACATCTGTTAGGTCTGGGTTACGTCAGGTATTTTCAATCATCTGCATCATACTTTCGCTACTTTCGCATACTTGTTGGCCAGATCCTGGGGTTTTTCCTGGTTAGGATCACGTAGTAATGTGGTATCACACAGAAATAGTCAATAAAACCTGGTTCCGATTAATATTTTAGAGGATAACGCCGGTTATGTCTGGGTTAGGTCTGGTATTTGCCATCATCTAGCCCATACTTTCGCATTTTTCGAATACTTGTTGGCCAGATCCTGGCATTTTTCTGGTTTGGATCACGTAGTGATGTGGTGCCACACCGAAACAGTCAACTAAACCTGGATCCGATTAATATTTTAGAGGACAACGCCGGTTATGCTTCGGTTAGGTCTGGTATTTGCCCTCATCTGCCTCGTACTTTCGCAGTTTTCGCATACTTGAATGGGCAGATCCTGGATTCTTTTCCGGTTAGGTCACGTAATAAAGTGGTACCGCGCTGAAACGGTCAATTAAACCTGGTTTCGATCAAAATTTTAGAGGATAACGCTGGTTATGTCTGGGTTAGTTCTGGTATTTGCAATCATCTGGCTCGTGCTTTCGCATTTTTCGCATACTTGTTGGCCAGATCCTGGGCTTTTTCTGGTTTGGATCACGTAGTAATATGGTACCACACCGAAACAGTCAACTAAACCTGGATCCGATTAATATTTTAGAGGATAACGCCGGTTATGTCTGGGTTAGTTCTGGTATTTGCCATCATCTAGCTCATACTTTCGCTTTTTTCGCATACTTGAATGACCAGATCCTGGGCTTTTTCTGGTTTGGATCACGTATTAATGTTGTACCACAATCAAATTGTCAATAAAACCTGGTTCCGATTAATATTTTAGAGGAGAACGCCGGTTTTGCCTGCGTTAGGTCTGCTATTTTCTATCTTCTAGCTCATACTTTCGCTTTCTTCGCATACTTGAATGACCAGATCCTTGGCTTTTTCTGGTTTGGATTACGTAGCAATGCTGTACCACTCCGAAACAGTCAATGAAACCTTGTTCCCATTAATATTTTAGAGGATAGCGCCGGTTAGGTTTGTGTTAGGTCCGGTATTTGCTATAATCTGGCTCATACTTTCGCTAATTTAGCATACTTGTTGGCCAGGAGTGCCTCCCCCTACCGGTCCGACGCAAGGGGAGGCACCCTCGGCGGTCTGGTGCGGCCATGAACGCCCGGCCGCCGAGGGGTGGAAACGGGGTCGCGGGCAGTTGCGAGTTGGGGCTCGCAGCCGCCACTAAACGCGGCCCCGGGACGGATAGCGGCGGGATGGAGTGGCCCCGTCCCGCCGCTATGAGGCAGTGTGTCTACTGGGGGGACCGATTGTCCCCCCGGGGGATGGGCGCGAAAGCGCGGGCACGGGGAGGATACCGGAAGAATGCTTCGAGCGATTCCCGGTATCCTCCTAAAGCGTGCCGAAGGGTCACCGTGGGGTTTTTAGTGGGTAGGTCCCGCGCCTGTCGTTGTACGGGCGCGGGGAATCCCACACACCCCTCCCACCTCTCCCCAAGGAGGTGGGAGAGAGTCTTTCGAAGATTTTCCCCACGACAAAAAAAAAAAAAAAAAAAAAAAAAAAAATACTTGTTGGCCAGATCCTGGGTTTTTTTCTGGTTAGGACCACGTTGTAATGTGGTACCACACCGAAACAGTCAACTAAACCTGGATCCGATTAATATTTTAGAGGACAACGCCGGTTATGCTTGGGTTAGGTCTGGTATTTGCCCTCATCTGGCTCGTACTTTCGCATTTTTCGCATACTTGTTGGCCAGATCCTGCCCTTTTTCTGGTTAGGATCACGTATTAATGTGGTACCACACTCAAATTGTCAATAAAACCTGGTTCCGATTAATAGTTTAGAGGAGAACGCCGGTTTTGCCTGCGTTAGGTCTGCTATTTGCCATCTTCTAGCTCATACTTTCGCTTTTTTCGCATACTTGAATGACCAGATCCTGGGCTTTCTCTGGTTTGCATCACGCAGCAATTCTGTACCACTCCGAAACAGTCAATGAAACCTTGTTCCCATTAATATTTTAGAGGATAACGCCGATTAGGTTTGTGTTAGGTCCGGTATTTGCTATAATCTGGCTCATACTTTCGCTACTTTAGCATACTTGTTGGCCAGATCCTGGGTTTTTTTCTGGTTAGGACCACGTAGTAATGTGGTACCACATCGAAACAGTCAATTAAACCTTGTTCCGATTAATATTTTAGAGGATAACGCCGGTTATGTCTGGGTTAGGTCTGGTATATGCAATCATCTGGCGCATGCTTTCGCATTTTTCGCATACTTGTTGGCCAGATCCTGGGCTCTCGCTGATTTGGATCACGTAGTAATGTTTTACCACACCGACACAGTCAATCAAACGTGGTTGCGATTAATATTTTAGAGGATAACGCCGGTTATGTCTGGGTTAGGCCTGGTATTAGGCATCATCTAGCTCTTACTTTCGCATTTGTCGCATACTTGTTCGCCAGATCCTGGGTTTTGTCCGGTTTGGATCACGTAGTAATGTGGTACCACACTGGAACAGTCAATTAATCCTGGTTCCGATTATTATTTTAGAGGATAACGGCGGTTATATCTGGGTTAGGTCTGGTATTTGCCCTCATCTGGCTCGAATTTTCGCATTCTTCGCATACTTGTTGGCCAGATCCTGGCCTTTTTCTGGTTTGGATCACGTAGTGATGTGGTACCACACAGAAACAGTCAATTTAACCTGGATTCGATCAATATTTTGGCGGATAACGCCGGTTATGTCTGGGTTAGGTCTGGTATTTGCCATCATCTAGCCCATAGTTTCGCATTTTTCAAATATTTGTTGGCCAGTTCCTGGCATTTTTCTGGTTTGGATCACGTAGTAATGAGGTACCACACCGAAACAGTCAACTAAACCTGGATCCGATTAATATTTTAGAGGACAACGCCGGTTATGCTTGGGTTAATTCTGGTATTTGCAAACATCTACGTCATACTTTCGCATTTTACGCATACTTGTTGGCCAGATCCTGGCCTTTTTCTGGTTCGGATCACGTAGTATTTTGGTACCACACTGAAACAGTCAATTTAACCTGGTTCCGATTAATATTTTAGATGATAACGCCGGTTATGTCTGGGTTAGGTCTGGTATTTGCCATCATCTATCTCATACTTTCGCTTTTTTCGCATACTTGAATGGCCAGATCCTGGCCTTTTTCGGGTTTGGTTCCCGTAGTAATGTGGTACCACACTGTAACAGTCAATTAAACCCGGTTGCGATTAATATTTTAGAGGATAACGCCGGTTATGTCTGGGTTAGGTCTGGTATTTGCCCTCATCTGGCTCGTACTTTCGCATTTTTCGCATACTTGTTGGCCAGATCCTCGGTTTTTTCTGGTTCCGATCACGTGGTACAGTTGTACCACAGTGAAACAGTCAATTAAACCTGGTTGCGATCAATATTTCAGAGGATAACATCTGTTAGGTCTGGGTTACGTCAGGTATTTTCAATCATCTGCATCATACTTTCGCTACTTTCGCATACTTGTTGGCCAGATCCTGGGGGTTTTCCTGGTTAGGATCACGTAGTAATGTGGTATCACACAGAAATAGTCAATAAAACCTGGTTCCGATTAATATTTTAGAGGATAACGGCGGTTATGTCTGGGTTAGGTCTGGTATTTGCCCTCATCTGGCTCGAATTTTCGCATTCTTCGCATACTTGTTGGCCAGATCCTGGCCTTTTTCTGGTTTGGATCACGTAGTGATGTGGTACCACACCGAAACAGTCAATTTAACCTGGATTCGATCAATATTTTGGCGGATAACGCCAGTTATGTCTGGGTTAGGTCTGGTATTTGCCATCATCTAGCCCATAGTTTCGCATTTTTCGAATATTTGTTGGCCAGATCCTGGCATTTTTCTGGTTTGGATCACGTAGTAATGAGGTACCACACCGAAACAGTCAACTAAACCTGGATCCGATTATTATTTTAGAGGACAACGCCGGTTATGCTTGGGTTAATTCTGGTATTTGCAAACATCTACGTCATACTTTCGCATTTTTCGCATACTTGTTGGCCAGATCCTGGCCTTTTTCTGGTTCGGATCACGTAGTATTTTGGTACCACACTGAAACTGTCAATTTAACCTGGTTCCGATTAATATTTTAGATGATAACGCCGGTTATGTCTGGGTTAGGTCTGGTATTTGCAATCATCTGGCGCATGCTTTCGCATTTTTCGCATACTTGTTGGCCAGATCCTGGGCTCTCGCTGATTTGGATCACGTAGTAATGTTTTACCACAACGACACAGTCAATCAAACGTGGTTGCGATTAATATTTTAGAGGATAACGCCGGTTATGTCTGGGTTAGGCCTGGTATTAGGCATCATCTAGCTCTTACTTTCGCATTTTTCGCATACTCGTTGGCCAGATCCTGGGTTTTGTCCAGTTTGGATCACGTAGTAATGTGGTACCACACTGGAACAGTCAATTAATCCTGGTTCCGATTATTATTTTAGAGGATAACGGCGGTTATGTCCGGGTTAGGTCTGGTATTTGCCATCATCTAGCCCATATTTTCGCATTTTTCGAATATTTGTTGGCCAGATCCTGGCATTTTTCTGGTTTGGATCACGTAGTAATGAGGTACCACACCGAAACAGTCAACTAAACCTGGATCCGATTAATATTTTAGAGGACAACGCCGGTTATGCTTGGGTTAATTCTGGTATTTGCAAACATCTACGTCATACTTTCGCATTTTTCGCATACTTGTTGGCCAGATCCTGGCCTTTTTCTGGTTCGGATCACGTAGTATTTTGGTACCACACTGAAACTGTCAATTTAACCTGGTTCCGATTAATATTTTAGATGATAACGCCGGTTATGTCTGGGTTAGGTCTGGTATTTGCCATCATCTATCTCATACTTTCGCTTTTTTCGCATACTTGAATGGCCAGATCCTGGCCTTTTTCGGGTTTGGATCACGTAGTGATGTGGTACCACACCGAAACAGTCAATTTAACCTGGATTCGATCAATATTTTGGCGGATAACGCCAGTTATGTCTGGGTCAGGTCTGGTATTTGGAATCATCTGCCTCATACTTTCACATTTTTCGCTTACTTGTTGGCCAGATCCTCCGTTTTTCCGGTTTGGATCACGTAATAATGTGGTACCACACCGAAACAGTCAACTAAACCTGGTTCCGATTAATATTTTAGAGGACAACGCCGGTTATGCTTGGGTTAATTCTGGTATTTGCAAACATCTACGTCATACTTTCGCATTTATCGCATACTTGTTGGCCAGATCCTGGCCTTTTTCTGGTTCGGATCACGTAGTATTTTGGTACCACACTGAAACTGTCAATTTAACCTGGTTCCGATTAATATTTTAGATGATAACGCCGGTTATGTCTGGGTTAGGTCTGGTATTTGCCATCATCTATCTCATGCTTTCGCATTTTTCGCATACTTGTTGGCCAGATCCTGGCCTTTTTCGGGTTTGGATCACGTAGTAATGTGGTACCACACTGGAACAGTCAATTAATCCTGGTTCCGATCATTATTTTAGAGGATAACGGCGGTTATGTCCGGGTTAGGTCTGGTATTTGCCATCATCTAGTCCATAGTTTCGCATTTTTCGAATATTTGTTGGCCAGATCCTGGCCTTTTTCTGGTTCGGATCACGTAGTATTTTGGTACCACACTGAAACTGCCAATTAAACCTGGTTCCGATTTATATTTTAGAGGATAACGCCGGTTACGTTTGGGTTAGTTCTGGTATTTGCCCTCATCTGGCTCGTACTTTCGCATTTTTCGCATACTTGTTGGCCAGATCCTGGGTTTTTTCTGGTTCCGATCACGTGGTACAGTTGTACCACACTGAAACAGTCAATTAAACCTGGTTGCGATCAATATTTCAGAGGATAACATCTGTTAGGGCTGGGTTACGTCAGGTATTTTCAATCATCTGCATCATACTTTCGCTACTTTCGCATACTTGTTGGCCAGATCCTGGGGTTTTTCCTGGTTAGGATCACGTAGTAATGTGGTATCACACAGAAATAGTCAATGAAACCTGGTTCCGATTAAGATTTTAGAGGATAACGGCGGTTATGTCCGGGTTAGGTCTGGTATTTGCCATCATCTAGTCCATAGTTTCGCATTTTTCGAATATTTGTTGGCCAGATCCTGGCCTTTTTCTGGTTTGGATCACGTAGTGATGTGGTACCACACCGAAACAGTCAACTAAACCTGGATCCGATTAATATTTTAGAGGACAACGCCGCTTATGCTTCGGTTAGGTTTGGTATTTGCCCTCATCTGGCTCGTACTTTCGCAGTTTCGCATACTTGAAAGGGCAGATCCTGGATTCTTTTCCGGTTAGGTCACGTAATAAAGTGGTACCGCGCTGAAACGGTCAATTAAACCTGGTTTCGATCAAAATTTTAGAGGATAACGCTGGTTATGTCTGGGTTAGTTCTGGTATTTGCAATCAGCTGGCTCGTGCTTTCGCATTTTTCGCATACTTGTTGGCCAGATCCTGGTCTTTTTCTGAACCACACTGAAACTGTCAATTAAACCTGGTTCCGATTTAGATTTCAGAGGATAACGCCGGTTATGTCTGGGTTACGTCAGGTATTTGCAAACATCTGCATCATACTTTCGCTACTTTCGCATACTTGTTGGCCAGATCCTGGGGTTTTTCCTGGTTAGGATCACGTAGTAATGTGGTATCACACAGAAATAGTCAATAAAACCTGGTTCCGATTAATATTTTAGAGGATAACGACGGTTATGTCTGGGTTAGGTCTGGTATTTGCCATCATCTAGCCCATACTTTCGCATTTTTCGAATACTTGTTGGCCAGATCCTGGCATTTTTCTGGTTTGGATCACGTAGTAATGTGGTACCACACTGGAACAGTCGATTAATCCTGGTTCCGATTATTATTGTAGAGGATAACGCCGGTTATGTCTGGGTTACGTCAGGTATTTGCAAACATCTGCATCATACTTTCGCTACTTTCGCATACATGTTGGCCAGATCCTGGCCTTTTTCTGGATTGGATCACGTAGTAATGTGGTACCACACTGTAATAGTCAATTAAACCTCGTCCCGATTAATATTTTAGGTGATAACGCCGGTGATGTCTGGGTCAGGTCTGGTATTTGCCATCATCTAGCCCATACTTTCGCATTTTTCGAATACTTGTTGGCCAGATCCTGGCATTTTTCTGGTTTGGATCACGTAGTAATGTGGTACCACACTGGAACAGTCAATTAATCCTGGTTGCGATTATTATTTTAGAGTATAACGCCGGTTATGTCTGGGTTAGGTCTGGTATTTACCGTCATCTGACTCAGATTTTCGGATTCTTCGCTTACTTGATGGCCAGATCCTGGGCTTTTTCTGGATTGGATCACGTAGTAATGTGGTACCACACTGTAATAGTCAATTAAACCTCGTCCCGATTAATATTTTAGGGGATAACGCCTGTGATGTCTGGGTCAGGTCTGGTATTTGCCTTCATCTGGCTCGAATTTTCGCATTTTTCGCATACTTGTTGGCCAGATCCTGCCCTTTTTCTGGTTAGGATCACGTATTAATGTGGTACCACACTCAAATTGTCAATAAAACCTGGTTCCGATTAATAGTTTAGAGGAGAACGCCGGTTTTGCCTGCGTTAGGTCTGCTATTTGCCATCTTCTAGCTCATACTTTCGCTTTTTTCGCATACTTGAATGACCAGATCCTGGGATTCTTCTGGTTTGCATCACGTAGCAATGCTGTACCACTCCGAAACAGTCAATGAAACCTTGTTCCCATTAATATTTTAGAGGATAACGCCGGTTAGGTTTGTGTTAGGTCCGGTATATGCTATAATCTGGCTCATACTTTCGCTACTTTCGCATACTTGTTGGCCAGATCCTGGGCTCTCGCTGATTTGGATCACGTAGTAATGTTTTACCACACCGACACAGTCAATCAAACGTGGTTGCGATTAATATTTTAGAGGATAACGCCGGTTATGTCTGGGTTAGGCCTGGTATTAGGCATCATCTAGCTCTTACTTTCGCATTTTTCGCATACTTGTTGGCCAGATCCTGGGTTTTGTCCGGTTTGGATCACGTAGTAATGTGGTACCACACTGTAATAGTCAATTAAACCTCGTCCCGATTAATATTTTAGGGGATAACGCCGGTGATGTCTGGGTTAGGTCTGGTATTTATCATCATCTGACTCAGATTTTCGGATTCTTCGCATACTTGTTGGCCAGATCCTAGGTTTTTCCTGGTTTTGATCACGTAGTAATGTGGTACCACACTGTAATAGTCAATTAATCCTGGTTCCGATTATTATTTTAGAGGATAACGCCGGTTATGTCTGGGTTAGGTCTGGTATTTATCATCATCTGACTCAGATTTTCGGATTCTTCGCATACTTGTTGGCCAGATCCTAGGTTTTTCCTGGTTTTGATCACGTAGTAATGTGGTACCACACTGAAACAGTCGATTAAACCCGGTTCCGATTAATATTTTAAAGGATACCGCCGGTTATGTCTGGGTTAGGCCTGGTATTTGGAATCATCTGCCTCATACTTTCGCATTTTTCGCTTACTTGATGGCCAGATCCTGGGCTTTTTCTGGATTGGATCACGTAGTAATGTGGTACCACACTGTAATAGTCAATTAAACCTCGTCCCGATTAATATTTTAGGGGATAACGCCGGTGATGTCTGGGTCAGGTCTGGTATTTGCCTTCATCTGGCTCGAATTTTCGCATTTTTCGCATACTTGTTGGCCAGATCCTTCCCTTTTTCTGGTCAGGATCACGTATTAATGTGGTACCACACTCAAATTGTCAATAAAACCTGGTTCCGATTAATAGTTTAGAGGAGATCGCCGGTTTTGTCTGCGTTAGGTCTGCTATTTGCCATCTTCTAGCTCATACTTTCGCTTTTTTCGCATACTTGAATGACCAGATCCTGGGCTTCTTCTGGTTTGCATCACGTAGCAATGCTGTACCACTCCGAAACAGTCAATGAAACCTTGTTCCCATTAATATTTTAGAGGATAACGCCGGTTAGGTTTGTGTTAGGTCCGGTATTTGCTATAATCTGGCTCATACTTTCGCTACTTTCGCATGCTTGTTGGCCAGATCCTGGGTTTTTTTCTGGTTAGGACCACGTAGTAATGTGGTACCACACCGAAACTGTCAATTAAACCTTGTTCCGATTAATATTTTAGAGGATAACGCCGGTTATGTCTGGGTTAGGTCTGGTATTTGCAATTATCTGGCTCATGCTTTCGCATTTTTCGCATACTTGTTGGCGAGATCCTGGGCTCTCGCTGATTTGGATCACGTAGTAATGTTTTACCACACCGACACAGTCAATCAAACGTGGTTGCGATTAATATTTTAGAGGATAACGCCGGTTCTGTCTGGGTTAGGCCTGGTATTAGGCATCATCTAGCTCTTACTTTCGCATTTTTCGCATACTTGTTGGCCAGATCCTGGGTTTTGTCCGGTTTGGATCACGTAGTAATGTGGTACCACACTGGAACAGTCAATTAATCCTGGTTCCGATTATTATTTTAGAGGATAACGCCGGTTATGTCTGGGTTAGGTCTGGTATTTGCCCTCATCTGGCTCGAATTTTCGCATTTTTCGCATACTTGTTGGCCAGATCCTGGCCTTTTTCTGGTTTGGATCACGTAGTAATGTGGTACCACACCGAAACAGTCAATTTAACCAGGATTCGATCAATACTTTAGAGGATAAGGCCGATTAGGTTTGTGCTAGGTCTGGTATTTGCAATCATCTGCCTCATACATTCGCATCTTTCGCAAACTTGTTGGCCAGATCCTGGGTTTTTTTCTGGCTAGGATCACGTATTAATGTGGTACCACACTCAAATTGTAAATGAAACCTGGTTCCGATTAATATTTTAGAGGAGAACGCCGGTTATGCCTGGGTTAGGTCTGGTATTTGCCACCATCTACCTCCTACTTTCGCTTTTTTCGCATACTTGAATGACCAGATCATGGGCTTTTTCTGGTTTGGATCACGTAGTAATGTGGTACCACACTGTAATAGTCAATTAATCCTGGTTCCGATTATTATTTTAGAGGATAACGCCGGTTTTGTCTGGGTTAGGTCTGGTATTTATCATCATCTGACTCAGATTTTCGGATTCTTCGCATACTTGTTGGCCAGATCCTGGGTTTTTTCTGGTTTGGATCACGTAGTAATGTGGTACCACACCGATACAGTCGATTAAACCTGGTTCCGATTAATATCTTAAAGGATACCGCCGGTTATGTCTGGGTTAGGTCTGGTATTTGGAATCATCTGGGTCGTGCTTTCGCATTTTTCGCATACTTGTTGGCCAGATCCTGGGCTTTTTCTGGTTTGGATCACGTAGTAATATGGAACCACACCGATGCAGTAAATTTAACCTGGATTCCATCAATATTTTAGGGGATAACACGGGTTAGGGCTGGGTTACGTCTGGTATTTGCAATCATGTGTCTCATACTTTCGTATGTTTCGCATACTTGTTGGCCTGGTCCTGGGTTTCCTCTGGTTTGGATCACGTAGTAATGTGGTACCACAACGAAACTGTCAATTAAACTTAGTTGCGGTTAATATTTTGGAGAATAACGCCGGTTATGTCTGGGTTAGGTCTGGTATTTATCATCATCTGACTCAGATTTTCGGATTCTTCGCATACTTGTTGGCCAGATCCTGGGTTTTTTCTGGTTTGGATCCCGTAGTAATGTGGTACCACACCGAAACAGTCGATTAAACCTGGTTCCGATTAATATCTTAAAGGATACCGCCGGTAATGTCTGGGTTAGGTCTGGTATTTGGAATCATCTGGCTCGTGCTTTCGCATTTTTCGCATACTTGTTGGCCAGATCCTGGGCTTTTTCTGGTTTGGATCACGTAGTAATATGGAACCACACCGATGCAGTAAATTTAACCTGGATTCGATCAATATTTTAGGGGATGACACGGGTTAGGGCTGGGTTACGTCTGGTATTTGCAATCATGTGTCTCATACTTTCGTATGTTTCGCATACTTGTTGGCCAGGTCCTGGGTTTCCTCTGGTTTGGATCACGTAGTAATGTGGTACCAGAACGAAACAGTCAATTAAACCTAGTTGCGGTTAATATTTTGGAGAATAACGCCGGTTATGTCTGGGTTAGGTCTGGTATTTGCAAACATCTAGCTCATACTTTCGCATTTTTCGCATACTTGTTGGCCAGATCGTGGCCTTTTTCTGGATTGGATCACGTAGTAATATGGCACCACACTGAAACAGTCAATTCAACCTGGTTCCGAGTAATATTTTGGAGATTAACGCCGGTTAGGTCCGGGTTACGTCTGGTATTTGCAATCATCTAGTCCATACTTTCGCATTTTTCGAATACTTGTTGGCCAGATCCTGGGCTTTTTCTGGTTTGGATCAAGTAGTAATATGGTACCACACCGAAACAGTCAACTAAACCTGGATCCGATTAATATTTTAGAGGACAACGCCGGTTATGCTTCGGTTAGGTTTGATATTTGCCCTCATCTGGCTCGTACTTTCGCAGTTTCGCATACTTGAAAGGGCAGATCCTGGATTCTTTTCCGGTTAGGTCACGTAATAAAGTGGTACCGCGCTGAAACGGTCAATTAAACCTGGTTTCGATCAAAATTTTAGAGGATAACGCTGGTTATGTCTGGGTTAGTTCTGGTATTTGCAATCATCTGGCTCGTGCTTTCGCATTTTTCGCATACTTGTTGGCCAGATCCTGGTCTTTTTCTGAACCACACTGAAACTGTCAATTAAACCTGGTTCCGATTTAGATTTCAGAGGATAACGCCGGTTATGTCTGGGTTACGTCAGGTATTTGCAAACATCTGCATCATACTTTCGCTACTTTCGCATACTTGTTGGCCAGATCCTGTGGTTTTTCCTGGTTAGGATCACGTAGTAATGTGGTATCACACAGAAATAGTCAATAAAACCTGGTTCCGATTAATATTTTAGAGGATAACGACGGTTATGTCTGGGTTAGGTCTGGTATTTGCCTTCATCTAGCCCATACTTTCGCATTTTTCGAATACTTGTTGGCCAGATCCTGGCATTTTTCTGGTTTGGATCACGTAGTAATGTGGTACCACACTGGAACAGTCGATTAATCCTGGTTCCGATTATTATTGTAGAGGATAACGCCGGTTATGTCTGGGTTACGTCAGGTATTTGCAAACATCTGCATCATACTTTTGCTACTTTCGCATACATGTTGGCCAGATCCTGGCCTTTTTCTGGATTGGATCACGTAGTAATGTGGTACCACACTGTAATAGTCAATTAAACCTCGTCCCGATTAATATTTTAGGGGATAACGCCGGTGATGTCTGGGTCAGGTCTGGTATTTGCCATCATCTAGCCCATACTTTCGCATTTTTCGAATACTTGTTGGCCAGATCCTGACATTTTTCTGGTTTGGATCACGTAGTAATGTGGTACCACACTGGAACAGTCAATTAATCCTGGTTGCGATTATTATTTTAGAGGATAACGCCGGTTATGTCTGGGTTAGGTCTGGTATTTACCGTCATCTGACTCAGATTTTCGCATTTTTCGCATACTTGTTGGCCAGATCCTGGCCTTTTTCTGGTTCGGATCACGTAGTATTTTGGTACCACACTGAAACTGTCAATTTAACCTGATTCCGATTAATATTTTAGATGATAACGCCGGTTATGTCTGGGTTAGGTCTGGTATTTGCCATCATCTATCTCATACTTTCGCTTTTTTCGCATACTTGAATGGCCAGATCCTGGCCTTTTTCGGGTTTGGTTCCCGTAGTAATGTGGTACCACACTGTAACAATCAATTAAACCCGGTTGCGATTAATATTTTAGAGGATAACGCCGGTTATGTCTGGGTTAGGTCTGGTATTTGCCCTCATCTGGCTCGTACTTTCGCATTTTTCGCATACTTGTTGGCCACATCCTGGGTTTTTTCTGGTTGCGATCACGTGGTACAGTTGTACCACACTGAAACTGTCAATTAAACCTGGTTGCGATCAATATTTCAGAGGATAACATCTGTTAGGTCTGGGTTACGTCAGGTATTTTCAATCATCTGCATCATACTTTCGCTACTTTCGCATACTTGTTGGCCAGATCCGGGGGTTTTTCCTGATAAGGATCACGTAGTAATGTGGTATCACACAGAAATAGTCAATAAAACCTGGTTCCGATTAATATTTTAGAGGATAACGCCGGTTATGTCTGGGTTAGGTCTGGTATTTGCCATCATCTAGCTCATACTTTCGCTTTTTTCGCATACTTGAATGACCAGATCCTTGGATTTTCTGGTTTGGATTACGTAGTAATGTGGTACCACACCGAAACAGTCAATTAAACCTTGTTCCGATTAATATTTTAGAGGATAACGCCGGTTATGTCTGGGTTAGGTCTGTTATTTGGAATCATCTGCTTCATACTTTCGCATTTTTCGCATACTTGTTGGCCAGATCCTGGTCTTTTTCTGAACCACACTGAAACTGTCAATTAAACCTGGTTCCGATTTAGATTTCAGAGGATAACGCCGGTTATGTCTGGGTTAGTTCTGGTATTTGCTATAATCAGGCTCGTACTTTCGCATTTTTCGCATACTTGTTGGCCAGATCCTGGGTTTTCTCTGGTTTGGATCACGTAGTAATGTCGTACCACACTGTAATAGTCAATTAAACCTCGTCCCGATTAATATTTTAGGGGATAACGGCGGTGATGTCTGGGTCAGGTCTGGTATTTGGAATCATCTGCCTCATACTTTCGCATTTTTCGCTTACTTGTTGGCCAGATCCTGGGCTTTTTCTGGTTTGGATCACGTAGTAATGTCGTACCACACTGTAATAGTCAATTAAACCTCGTCCCGATTAATATTTTAGGGGATAACGCCGGTGATGTCTGGGTCAGGTCTGGTATTTGCCTTGATCTGGCTCGAATTTTCGCATCTTTCGCATACTTGTTGGCCAGATCCTGCCCTTTTTCTGGTTAGGATCACGTATTAATGTGGTACCACACTCAAATTATCAATAAAACCTGGTTCCGATTAATAGTTTAGAGCAGAACGCCGGTTTTGCCTGCGTTAGGTCTGCTATTTGCCATCTTCTAGCTCATACTTTCGCTTTTTTCGCATACTTGAGTGACCAGATCCTGGGCTTTTTCTGGTTTGCATAACGTAGCAATGCTGTGCCACTCCGAAACAGTCAATGAAACCTGGTTCCGATTAATATTTTAGAGGACAACGCCGGTTATGCTTGGGTTAATTCTGGTATTTGCAAACATCTAGGTCATACTTTCGCATTTTTCGCATACTTGTTGGCCAGATCCTGGCCTTTTTCTGGTTCGGATCACGTAGTATTTTGGTACCACACCGAAACAGTCAACTAAACCTGGATCCGATTATTATTTTAGAGGACAACGCCGGTTATGCTTGGGTTAGGTCTGGTATTTGCCATCATCCAGCTCATACTTTCGCTTTTTTCGCATACTTGAATGACCAGATCCTGGGCTTTTTCTGGTTAGGATCACGTATTAATGTGGTACCACACTCAAATTGTCAATAAAACCTGGTTCCGATTAATATTTTAGAGGAGAACGCCGGTTTTGCCTGCGTTAGGTCTGCTATTTTCCATCTTCTAGCCCATACTTTCGATTTTTCGCATACTAGAATGACCAGATCCTTGGCTTTTTCTGGTTTCGATTACGTAGCAAAGCTCTACCACTCCGAAACAGTCAATGAAACCTTGCTCCCATTAATATTTCAGAGGATAACGCCGGTTAGGTTTGTGTTAGGTCCGGTATTTGCTATAATCTGGCTCACACTTTCGCTACTTTAGCATACTTGTTGGCCAGATCCTGGGTTTTTTTCTGGTTAGGACCACGTAGTAATGCGGTACCACACCGAAACAGTCGATTAAACCTTGTTCCGATTAATATTTTAAAGGATACCACCGGTTATGTCTGGGTTAGGTCTGGTATTTGGAATCATCTGCCCCATACTTTCGCATTTTTCGCTTACTTGTTGGCCAGATCCTGGGCTTTTTCTGGTTTGGATCACGTAGTAATGTGGTACCACACTGTAATAGTCATTTAAACCTCGTCCCGATTAATATTTTAGGGGATAACGCCGGTGATGTCTGGCTCAGATCTGGTACTTGCTTTCATCAGGCTCGAATTTTCGCATTTTTCGCATACTTGTTGGCCAGATCCTGCCCTTTTTCTGGTTAGGATCACGTATTAATGTGGTACCACACACAAATTGTCAATAAAACCTGGTTCCGATTATTAGTTTAGAGGAGAACGCCGGTTTTGCCTGCGTTAGGTCTGCTATTTGCCATCTTCTAGCTCGTACTTTCGCTTTTTTCGCATACTTGAATGACCAGATCCTGGGCTTTTTCTGGTTTGCATCACGTAGCAATGCTGTACCACTCCGAAACAGTCAATGAAATCTTGTTCCCATTAATATTATAGAGGATAACGCCGGTTAGGTTTGTGTTAGGTCCGGTAATTGCTATAATCTGGCTCATACTTTCGCTACTTTAGCATACTTGTTGGCCAGATCCTGGGTTTTTTTCTGGTTAGGACCACGTAGTAATGTGGTACCACACCGAAACAGTCAATTAAACCTTGTTCCGATTAATATTTTAGAGGATCACGCCGGTTATGTCTGGGTTAGGTCTGGTATTTGCAATCATCTGGCTCATGCTTTCGCATTTTTCGCATGCGTGTTGGCCAGATCCTGCGCTCTCGCTGATTTGGATCACGTAGTTATGTTTTACCACACCGACACAGTCAATCAAACGTGGTTGCGATTAATATTTTAGAGGGTAACGCCGGTTATGTCTGGGTTAGGCCTGGTATTAGGCATCATCTAGCTCTTACTTTCGCATTTTTCCCATACTTGTTGGCCAGATCCTGGGTTTTTTTCTGGTTAGGACCACGTAGTAATGTGGTACCACACTGGAACAGTCAATTAATCCTGGTTCCGATTATTATTTTAGAGGATAACGCCGGTTATGTCTGGGTTAGGTCTGGTATTTGCCCTCATCTGGCTCGAATTTTCGCATTTTTCGCATACTTGTTGGCCAGATCCTGGCCTTTTTCTGGTTTGGATCACGTAGTGATGTGGTACCACACAGAAACAGTCAATTTAACCTGGATTCGATCAATACTTTAGAGGATAAGGCCGATTAGGTTTGTGCTAGGTCTGGTATTTGCAATCATCTGCCTCATACATTCGCATCTTTCGCAAACTTGTTGGCCAGTTCCTGGGTTTTTTTCTGGCTAGGATCACGTATTAATGTGGTACCACACTCAAATTGTAAATGAAACCTGGTTCCGATTAATATTTTAGAGGAGAACGCCGGTTATGCCTGGGTTAGGTCTGGTATTTGCCACCATCTACCTCCTACTTTCGCTTTTTTCGCATACTTGAATGACCAGATCATGGGCTTTTTCTGGTTTGGATCACGTAGTAATGTGGTACCGCACTGTAATAGTCAATTAATCCTGGTTCCGATTATTATTTTAGAGGAGAACGCCGGTTATGTCTGGGTTAGGTCTGGTATTTATCATCATCTGACTCAGATTTTCGGATTCTTCGCATACTTGTTGGCCAGATCCTGGGTTTTTTCTGGTTTGGATCACGTAGTAATGTGGTACCACACCGAAATAGTCGATTAAACCTGGTTCCGATTAATATCTTAAAGGATACCGCCGGTTATGTCTCGGTTAGGTCTGGTATTTGGAATCATCTGGCTCGTGCTTTCGCATTTTTCCCATACTTGTTGGCCAGATCCTGGGCTTTTTCTGGTTTGGATCACGTAGTAATATGGAACCACACCGATGCAGTAAATTTAACCTGGATTCGATCAATATTTTAGGGGATAACACGTGTTAGGGCTGGGTTACGTCTGGTATTTGCAATCATGTGTCTCATACTTTCGTATGTTTCGCATACTTGTTGGCCAGGTCCAGGGTTTCCTCTGGTTTGGATCACGTAGTAATGTGGTACCACTACGAAACAGTCAATTAAACCTAGTTGCGGTTAATATTTTGGAGAATAACGCCGGTTATGTCTGGGTTAGGTCTGGTATTTGCAAACATCTAGCTCATACTTTCGCATTTTTCGCATACTTGTTGGCCAGATCGTGGCCTTTTTCTGGATTGGATCACGTAGTAATATGGCACCACACTGAAACAGTCAATTCAACCTGGTTCCGAGTAATATTTTGGAGATTAACGCCGGTTAGGTCCGGGTTACGTCTGGTATTTGCAACCATCTAGCCCATACTTTTGCATTTTTCGAATACTTGTTGGCCACATCCTGGCAATTTTTTTGGTTTGGATCTCGTAGTAATGTGGTACCACACCGAAACAGTCAACTAAACCTGGATCCGATTAATATTTTAGAGGACAACGCCGGTTATGCTTGGGTTAGGTCTGGTAATTGCCCCCATCTGGCTCGTACTTTCGCAGTTTTCGCATACTTGAATGGGCAGATCCTGGATTCTTTTCCGGTTAGGTCACGTAATAAAGTGGTACCGCGCTGAAACGGTCAATTAAACATGGTTTCGATCAAAATTTTAGAGGATAACGTTGGTTATGTCTGGGTTAGTTCTGGTATTTGCAATCATCTGGCTCGTGCTTTCGCATTTTTCGCATACTTGTTGGCCAGATCCTGGGTTTTTTCTGGTTCCGATCACGTGGTACAGTTGTACCACACTGAAACAGTCAATTAAACCTGGTTGCGATCAATATTTCAGAGGATAACATCTGTTAGGGCTGGGTTACGTCAGGTATTTTCAATCATCTGCATCATACTTTCGCTACTTTCGCATACTTGTTGGCCAGATCCTGGGGTTTTTCCTGGTTAGGATCACGTAGTAATGTGGTATCACACAGAAATAGTCAATGAAACCTGGTTCCGATTAAGATTTTAGAGGATAACGGCGGTTATGTCCGGGTTAGGTCTGGTATTTGCCATCATCTAGTCCATAGTTTCGCATTTTTCGAATATTTGTTGGCCAGATCCTGGCCTTTTTCTGGTTTGGATCACGTAGTGATGTGGTACCACACCGAAACAGTCAACTAAACCTGGATCCGATTAATATTTTAGAGGACAACGCCGCTTATGCTTCGGTTAGGTTTGGTATTTGCCCTCATCTGGCTCGTACTTTCGCAGTTTCGCATACTTGAAAGGGCAGATCCTGGATTCTTTTCCGGTTAGGTCACGTAATAAAGTGGTACCGCGCTGAAACGGTCAATTAAACCTGGTTTCGATCAAAATTTTAGAGGATAACGCTGGTTATGTCTGGGTTAGTTCTGGTATTTGCAATCAGCTGGCTCGTGCTTTCGCATTTTTCGCATACTTGTTGGCCAGATCCTGGTCTTTTTCTGAACCACACTGAAACTGTCAATTAAACCTGGTTCCGATTTAGATTTCAGAGGATAACGCCGGTTATGTCTGGGTTACGTCAGGTATTTGCAAACATCTGCATCATACTTTCGCTACTTTCGCATACTTGTTGGCCAGATCCTGGGGTTTTTCCTGGTTAGGATCACGTAGTAATGTGGTATCACACAGAAATAGTCAATAAAACCTGGTTCCGATTAATATTTTAGAGGATAACGACGGTTATGTCTGGGTTAGGTCTGGTATTTGCCATCATCTAGCCCATACTTTCGCATTTTTCGAATACTTGTTGGCCAGATCCTGGCATTTTTCTGGTTTGGATCACGTAGTAATGTGGTACCACACTGGAACAGTCGATTAATCCTGGTTCCGATTATTATTGTAGAGGATAACGCCGGTTATGTCTGGGTTACGTCAGGTATTTGCAAACATCTGCATCATACTTTCGCTACTTTCGCATACATGTTGGCCAGATCCTGGCCTTTTTCTGGATTGGATCACGTAGTAATGTGGTACCACACTGTAATAGTCAATTAAACCTCGTCCCGATTAATATTTTAGGGGATAACGCCGGTGATGTCTGGGTCAGGTCTGGTATTTGCCATCATCTAGCCCATACTTTCGCATTTTTCGAATACTTGTTGGCCAGATCCTGGCATTTTTCTGGTTTGGATCACGTAGTAATGTGGTACCACACTGGAACAGTCAATTAATCCTGGTTGCGATTATTATTTTAGAGGATAACGCCGGTTATGTCTGGGTTAGGTCTGGTATTTACCGTCATCTGACTCAGATTTTCGGATTCTTCGCTTACTTGATGGCCAGATCCTGGGCTTTTTCTGGATTGGATCACGTAGTAATGTGGTACCACACTGTAATAGTCAATTAAACCTCGTCCCGATTAATATTTTAGGGGATAACGCCTGTGATGTCTGGGTCAGGTCTGGTATTTGCCTTCATCTGGCTCGAATTTTCGCATTTTTCGCATACTTGTTGGCCAGATCCTGCCCTTTTTCTGGTTAGGATCACGTATTAATGTGGTACCACACTCAAATTGTCAATAAAACCTGGTTCCGATTAATAGTTTAGAGGAGAACGCCGGTTTTGCCTGCGTTAGGTCTGCTATTTGCCATCTTCTAGCTCATACTTTCGCTTTTTTCGCATACTTGAATGACCAGATCCTGGGATTCTTCTGGTTTGCATCACGTAGCAATGCTGTACCACTCCGAAACAGTCAATGAAACCTTGTTCCCATTAATATTTTAGAGGATAACGCCGGTTAGGTTTGTGTTAGGTCCGGTATATGCTATAATCTGGCTCATACTTTCGCTACTTTCGCATACTTGTTGGCCAGATCCTGGGCTCTCGCTGATTTGGATCACGTAGTAATGTTTTACCACACCGACACAGTCAATCAAACGTGGTTGCGATTAATATTTTAGAGGATAACGCCGGTTATGTCTGGGTTAGGCCTGGTATTAGGCATCATCTAGCTCTTACTTTCGCATTTTTCGCATACTTGTTGGCCAGATCCTGGGTTTTGTCCGGTTTGGATCACGTAGTAATGTCGTACCACACTGTAATAGTCAATTAAACCTCGTCCCGATTAATATTTTAGGGGATAACGCCGGTGATGTCTGGGTTAGGTCTGGTATTTATCATCATCTGACTCAGATTTTCGGATTCTTCGCATACTTGTTGGCCAGATCCTAGGTTTTTCCTGGTTTTGATCACGTAGTAATGTGGTACCACACTGTAATAGTCAATTAATCCTGGTTCCGATTATTATTTTAGAGGATAACGCCGGTTATGTCTGGGTTAGGTCTGGTATTTATCATCATCTGACTCAGATTTTCGGATTCTTCGCATACTTGTTGGCCAGATCCTAGGTTTTTCCTGGTTTTGATCACGTAGTAATGTGGTACCACACTGAAACAGTCGATTAAACCCGGTTCCGATTAATATTTTAAAGGATACCGCCGGTTATGTCTGGGTTAGGCCTGGTATTTGGAATCATCTGCCTCATACTTTCGCATTTTTCGCTTACTTGATGGCCAGATCCTGGGCTTTTTCTGGATTGGATCACGTAGTAATGTGGTACCACACTGTAATAGTCAATTAAACCTCGTCCCGATTAATATTTTAGGGGATAACGCCGGTGATGTCTGGGTCAGGTCTGGTATTTGCCTTCATCTGGCTCGAATTTTCGCATTTTTCGCATACTTGTTGGCCAGATCCTTCCCTTTTTCTGGTCAGGATCACGTATTAATGTGGTACCACACTCAAATTGTCAATAAAACCTGGTTCCGATTAATAGTTTAGAGGAGATCGCCGGTTTTGTCTGCGTTAGGTCTGCTATTTGCCATCTTCTAGCTCATACTTTCGCTTTTTTCGCATACTTGAATGACCAGATCCTGGGCTTCTTCTGGTTTGCATCACGTAGCAATGCTGTACCACTCCGAAACAGTCAATGAAACCTTGTTCCCATTAATATTTTAGAGGATAACGCCGGTTAGGTTTGTGTTAGGTCCGGTATTTGCTATAATCTGGCTCATACTTTCGCTACTTTCGCATGCTTGTTGGCCAGATCCTGGGTTTTTTTCTGGTTAGGACCACGTAGTAATGTGGTACCACACCGAAACTGTCAATTAAACCTTGTTCCGATTAATATTTTAGAGGATAACGCCGGTTATGTCTGGGTTAGGTCTGGTATTTGCAATTATCTGGCTCATGCTTTCGCATTTTTCGCATACTTGTTGGCGAGATCCTGGGCTCTCGCTGATTTGGATCACGTAGTAATGTTTTACCACACCGACACAGTCAATCAAACGTGGTTGCGATTAATATTTTAGAGGATAACGCCGGTTCTGTCTGGGTTAGGCCTGGTATTAGGCATCATCTAGCTCTTACTTTCGCATTTTTCGCATACTTGTTGGCCAGATCCTGGGTTTTGTCCGGTTTGGATCACGTAGTAATGTGGTACCACACTGGAACAGTCAATTAATCCTGGTTCCGATTATTATTTTAGAGGATAACGCCGGTTATGTCTGGGTTAGGTCTGGTATTTGCCCTCATCTGGCTCGAATTTTCGCATTTTTCGCATACTTGTTGGCCAGATCCTGGCCTTTTTCTGGTTTGGATCACGTAGTAATGTGGTACCACACCGAAACAGTCAATTTAACCTGGATTCGATCAATACTTTAGAGGATAAGGCCGATTAGGTTTGTGCTAGGTCTGGTATTTGCAATCATCTGCCTCATACATTCGCATCTTTCGCAAACTTGTTGGCCAGATCCTGGGTTTTTTTCTGGCTAGGATCACGTATTAATGTGGTACCACACTCAAATTGTAAATGAAACCTGGTTCCGATTAATATTTTAGAGGAGAACGCCGGTTATGCCTGGGTTAGGTCTGGTATTTGCCACCATCTACCTCCTACTTTCGCTTTTTTCGCATACTTGAATGACCAGATCATGGGCTTTTTCTGGTTTGGATCACGTAGTAATGTGGTACCACACTGTAATAGTCAATTAATCCTGGTTCCGATTATTATTTTAGAGGATAACGCCGGTTTTGTCTGGGTTAGGTCTGGTATTTGGAATCATCTGGGTCGTGCTTTCGCATTTTTCGCATACTTGTTGGCCAGATCCTGGGCTTTTTCTGGTTTGGATCACGTAGTAATATGGAACCACACCGATGCAGTAAATTTAACCTGGATTCGATCAATATTTTAGGGGATAACACGGGTTAGGGCTGGGTTACGTCTGGTATTTGCAATCATGTGTCTCATACTTTCGTATGTTTCGCATACTTGTTGGCCTGGTCCTGGGTTTCCTCTGGTTTGGATCACGTAGTAATGTGGTACCACAACGAAACTGTCAATTAAACTTAGTTGCGGTTAATATTTTGGAGAATAACGCCGGTTATGTCTGGGTTAGGTCTGGTATTTATCATCATCTGACTCAGATTTTCGGATTCTTCGCATACTTGTTGGCCAGATCCTGGGTTTTTTCTGGTTTGGATCCCGTAGTAATGTGGTACCACACCGAAACAGTCGATTAAACCTGGTTCCGATTAATATCTTAAAGGATACCGCCGGTAATGTCTGGGTTAGGTCTGGTATTTGGAATCATCTGGCTCGTGCTTTCGCATTTTTCGCATACTTGTTGGCCAGATCCTGGGCTTTTTCTGGTTTGGATCACGTAGTAATATGGAACCACACCGATGCAGTAAATTTAACCTGGATTCGATCAATATTTTAGGGGATGACACGGGTTAGGGCTGGGTTACGTCTGGTATTTGCAATCATGTGTCTCATACTTTCGTATGTTTCGCATACTTGTTGGCCAGGTCCTGGGTTTCCTCTGGTTTGGATCACGTAGTAATGTGGTACCAGAACGAAACAGTCAATTAAACCTAGTTGCGGTTAATATTTTGGAGAATAACGCCGGTTATGTCTGGGTTAGGTCTGGTATTTGCAAACATCTAGCTCATACTTTCGCATTTTTCGCATACTTGTTGGCCAGATCGTGGCCTTTTTCTGGATTGGATCACGTAGTAATATGGCACCACACTGAAACAGTCAATTCAACCTGGTTCCGAGTAATATTTTGGAGATTAACGCCGGTTAGGTCCGGGTTACGTCTGGTATTTGCAATCATCTAGTCCATACTTTCGCATTTTTCGAATACTTGTTGGCCAGATCCTGGGCTTTTTCTGGTTTGGATCAAGTAGTAATATGGTACCACACCGAAACAGTCAACTAAACCTGGATCCGATTAATATTTTAGAGGACAACGCCGGTTATGCTTCGGTTAGGTTTGATATTTGCCCTCATCTGGCTCGTACTTTCGCAGTTTCGCATACTTGAAAGGGCAGATCCTGGATTCTTTTCCGGTTAGGTCACGTAATAAAGTGGTACCGCGCTGAAACGGTCAATTAAACCTGGTTTCGATCAAAATTTTAGAGGATAACGCTGGTTATGTCTGGGTTAGTTCTGGTATTTGCAATCATCTGGCTCGTGCTTTCGCATTTTTCGCATACTTGTTGGCCAGATCCTGGTCTTTTTCTGAACCACACTGAAACTGTCAATTAAACCTGGTTCCGATTTAGATTTCAGAGGATAACGCCGGTTATGTCTGGGTTACGTCAGGTATTTGCAAACATCTGCATCATACTTTCGCTACTTTCGCATACTTGTTGGCCAGATCCTGTGGTTTTTCCTGGTTAGGATCACGTAGTAATGTGGTATCACACAGAAATAGTCAATAAAACCTGGTTCCGATTAATATTTTAGAGGATAACGACGGTTATGTCTGGGTTAGGTCTGGTATTTGCCTTCATCTAGCCCATACTTTCGCATTTTTCGAATACTTGTTGGCCAGATCCTGGCATTTTTCTGGTTTGGATCACGTAGTAATGTGGTACCACACTGGAACAGTCGATTAATCCTGGTTCCGATTATTATTGTAGAGGATAACGCCGGTTATGTCTGGGTTACGTCAGGTATTTGCAAACATCTGCATCATACTTTTGCTACTTTCGCATACATGTTGGCCAGATCCTGGCCTTTTTCTGGATTGGATCACGTAGTAATGTGGTACCACACTGTAATAGTCAATTAAACCTCGTCCCGATTAATATTTTAGGGGATAACGCCGGTGATGTCTGGGTCAGGTCTGGTATTTGCCATCATCTAGCCCATACTTTCGCATTTTTCGAATACTTGTTGGCCAGATCCTGACATTTTTCTGGTTTGGATCACGTAGTAATGTGGTACCACACTGGAACAGTCAATTAATCCTGGTTGCGATTATTATTTTAGAGGATAACGCCGGTTATGTCTGGGTTAGGTCTGGTATTTACCGTCATCTGACTCAGATTTTCGCATTTTTCGCATACTTGTTGGCCAGATCCTGGCCTTTTTCTGGTTCGGATCACGTAGTATTTTGGTACCACACTGAAACTGTCAATTTAACCTGATTCCGATTAATATTTTAGATGATAACGCCGGTTATGTCTGGGTTAGGTCTGGTATTTGCCATCATCTATCTCATACTTTCGCTTTTTTCGCATACTTGAATGGCCAGATCCTGGCCTTTTTCGGGTTTGGTTCCCGTAGTAATGTGGTACCACACTGTAACAATCAATTAAACCCGGTTGCGATTAATATTTTAGAGGATAACGCCGGTTATGTCTGGGTTAGGTCTGGTATTTGCCCTCATCTGGCTCGTACTTTCGCATTTTTCGCATACTTGTTGGCCACATCCTGGGTTTTTTCTGGTTGCGATCACGTGGTACAGTTGTACCACACTGAAACTGTCAATTAAACCTGGTTGCGATCAATATTTCAGAGGATAACATCTGTTAGGTCTGGGTTACGTCAGGTATTTTCAATCATCTGCATCATACTTTCGCTACTTTCGCATACTTGTTGGCCAGATCCGGGGGTTTTTCCTGATAAGGATCACGTAGTAATGTGGTATCACACAGAAATAGTCAATAAAACCTGGTTCCGATTAATATTTTAGAGGATAACGCCGGTTATGTCTGGGTTAGGTCTGGTATTTGCCATCATCTAGCTCATACTTTCGCTTTTTTCGCATACTTGAATGACCAGATCCTTGGATTTTCTGGTTTGGATTACGTAGTAATGTGGTACCACACCGAAACAGTCAATTAAACCTTGTTCCGATTAATATTTTAGAGGATAACGCCGGTTATGTCTGGGTTAGGTCTGTTATTTGGAATCATCTGCTTCATACTTTCGCATTTTTCGCATACTTGTTGGCCAGATCCTGGTCTTTTTCTGAACCACACTGAAACTGTCAATTAAACCTGGTTCCGATTTAGATTTCAGAGGATAACGCCGGTTATGTCTGGGTTAGTTCTGGTATTTGCTATAATCAGGCTCGTACTTTCGCATTTTTCGCATACTTGTTGGCCAGATCCTGGGTTTTCTCTGGTTTGGATCACGTAGTAATGTCGTACCACACTGTAATAGTCAATTAAACCTCGTCCCGATTAATATTTTAGGGGATAACGGCGGTGATGTCTGGGTCAGGTCTGGTATTTGGAATCATCTGCCTCATACTTTCGCATTTTTCGCTTACTTGTTGGCCAGATCCTGGGCTTTTTCTGGTTTGGATCACGTAGTAATGTCGTACCACACTGTAATAGTCAATTAAACCTCGTCCCGATTAATATTTTAGGGGATAACGCCGGTGATGTCTGGGTCAGGTCTGGTATTTGCCTTGATCTGGCTCGAATTTTCGCATCTTTCGCATACTTGTTGGCCAGATCCTGCCCTTTTTCTGGTTAGGATCACGTATTAATGTGGTACCACACTCAAATTGTCAATAAAACCTGGTTCCGATTAATAGTTTAGAGCAGAACGCCGGTTTTGCCTGCGTTAGGTCTGCTATTTGCCATCTTCTAGCTCATACTTTCGCTTTTTTCGCATACTTGAGTGACCAGATCCTGGGCTTTTTCTGGTTTGCATAACGTAGCAATGCTGTGCCACTCCGAAACAGTCAATGAAACCTGGTTCCGATTAATATTTTAGAGGACAACGCCGGTTATGCTTGGGTTAATTCTGGTATTTGCAAACATCTAGGTCATACTTTCGCATTTTTCGCATACTTGTTGGCCAGATCCTGGCCTTTTTCTGGTTCGGATCACGTAGTATTTTGGTACCACACCGAAACAGTCAACTAAACCTGGATCCGATTATTATTTTAGAGGACAACGCCGGTTATGCTTGGGTTAGGTCTGGTATTTGCCATCATCCAGCTCATACTTTCGCTTTTTTCGCATACTTGAATGACCAGATCCTGGGCTTTTTCTGGTTAGGATCACGTATTAATGTGGTACCACACTCAAATTGTCAATAAAACCTGGTTCCGATTAATATTTTAGAGGAGAACGCCGGTTTTGCCTGCGTTAGGTCTGCTATTTTCCATCTTCTAGCCCATACTTTCGATTTTTCGCATACTAGAATGATCAGATCCTTGGCTTTTTCTGGTTTCGATTACGTAGCAAAGCTCTACCACTCCGAAACAGTCAATGAAACCTTGCTCCCATTAATATTTCAGAGGATAACGCCGGTTAGGTTTGTGTTAGGTCCGGTATTTGCTATAATCTGGCTCACACTTTCGCTACTTTAGCATACTTGTTGGCCAGATCCTGGGTTTTTTTCTGGTTAGGACCACGTAGTAATGCGGTACCACACCGAAACAGTCGATTAAACCTTGTTCCGATTGATATTTTAAAGGATACCACCGGTTATGTCTGGGTTAGGTCTGGTATTTGGAATCATCTGCCCCATACTTTCGCATTTTTCGCTTACTTGTTGGCCAGATCCTGGGCTTTTTCTGGTTTGGATCACGTAGTAATGTGGTACCACACTGTAATAGTCATTTAAACCTCGTCCCGATTAATATTTTAGGGGATAACGCCGGTGATGTCTGGCTCAGATCTGGTACTTGCTTTCATCAGGCTCGAATTTTCGCATTTTTCGCATACTTGTTGGCCAGATCCTGCCCTTTTTCTGGTTAGGATCACGTATTAATGTGGTACCACACACAAATTGTCAATAAAACCTGGTTCCGATTATTAGTTTAGAGGAGAACGCCGGTTTTGCCTGCGTTAGGTCTGCTATTTGCCATCTTCTAGCTCGTACTTTCGCTTTTTTCGCATACTTGAATGACCAGATCCTGGGCTTTTTCTGGTTTGCATCACGTAGCAATGCTGTACCACTCCGAAACAGTCAATGAAATCTTGTTCCCATTAATATTATAGAGGATAACGCCGGTTAGGTTTGTGTTAGGTCCGGTAATTGCTATAATCTGGCTCATACTTTCGCTACTTTAGCATACTTGTTGGCCAGATCCTGGGTTTTTTTCTGGTTAGGACCACGTAGTAATGTGGTACCACACCGAAACAGTCAATTAAACCTTGTTCCGATTAATATTTTAGAGGATCACGCCGGTTATGTCTGGGTTAGGTCTGGTATTTGCAATCATCTGGCTCATGCTTTCGCATTTTTCGCATGCGTGTTGGCCAGATCCTGCGCTCTCGCTGATTTGGATCACGTAGTTATGTTTTACCACACCGACACAGTCAATCAAACGTGGTTGCGATTAATATTTTAGAGGGTAACGCCGGTTATGTCTGGGTTAGGCCTGGTATTAGGCATCATCTAGCTCTTACTTTCGCATTTTTCCCATACTTGTTGGCCAGATCCTGGGTTTTTTTCTGGTTAGGACCACGTAGTAATGTGGTACCACACTGGAACAGTCAATTAATCCTGGTTCCGATTATTATTTTAGAGGATAACGCCGGTTATGTCTGGGTTAGGTCTGGTATTTGCCCTCATCTGGCTCGAATTTTCGCATTTTTCGCATACTTGTTGGCCAGATCCTGGCCTTTTTCTGGTTTGGATCACGTAGTGATGTGGTACCACACAGAAACAGTCAATTTAACCTGGATTCGATCAATACTTTAGAGGATAAGGCCGATTAGGTTTGTGCTAGGTCTGGTATTTGCAATCATCTGCCTCATACATTCGCATCTTTCGCAAACTTGTTGGCCAGTTCCTGGGTTTTTTTCTGGCTAGGATCACGTATTAATGTGGTACCACACTCAAATTGTAAATGAAACCTGGTTCCGATTAATATTTTAGAGGAGAACGCCGGTTATGCCTGGGTTAGGTCTGGTATTTGCCACCATCTACCTCCTACTTTCGCTTTTTTCGCATACTTGAATGACCAGATCATGGGCTTTTTCTGGTTTGGATCACGTAGTAATGTGGTACCGCACTGTAATAGTCAATTAATCCTGGTTCCGATTATTATTTTAGAGGAGAACGCCGGTTATGTCTGGGTTAGGTCTGGTATTTATCATCATCTGACTCAGATTTTCGGATTCTTCGCATACTTGTTGGCCAGATCCTGGGTTTTTTCTGGTTTGGATCACGTAGTAATGTGGTACCACACCGAAATAGTCGATTAAACCTGGTTCCGATTAATATCTTAAAGGATACCGCCGGTTATGTCTCGGTTAGGTCTGGTATTTGGAATCATCTGGCTCGTGCTTTCGCATTTTTCCCATACTTGTTGGCCAGATCCTGGGCTTTTTCTGGTTTGGATCACGTAGTAATATGGAACCACACCGATGCAGTAAATTTAACCTGGATTCGATCAATATTTTAGGGGATAACACGTGTTAGGGCTGGGTTACGTCTGGTATTTGCAATCATGTGTCTCATACTTTCGTATGTTTCGCATACTTGTTGGCCAGGTCCAGGGTTTCCTCTGGTTTGGATCACGTAGTAATGTGGTACCACTACGAAACAGTCAATTAAACCTAGTTGCGGTTAATATTTTGGAGAATAACGCCGGTTATGTCTGGGTTAGGTCTGGTATTTGCAAACATCTAGCTCATACTTTCGCATTTTTCGCATACTTGTTGGCCAGATCGTGGCCTTTTTCTGGATTGGATCACGTAGTAATATGGCACCACACTGAAACAGTCAATTCAACCTGGTTCCGAGTAATATTTTGGAGATTAACGCCGGTTAGGTCCGGGTTACGTCTGGTATTTGCAACCATCTAGCCCATACTTTTGCATTTTTCGAATACTTGTTGGCCACATCCTGGCAATTTTTTTGGTTTGGATCTCGTAGTAATGTGGTACCACACCGAAACAGTCAACTAAACCTGGATCCGATTAATATTTTAGAGGACAACGCCGGTTATGCTTGGGTTAGGTCTGGTAATTGCCCCCATCTGGCTCGTACTTTCGCAGTTTTCGCATACTTGAATGGGCAGATCCTGGATTCTTTTCCGGTTAGGTCACGTAATAAAGTGGTACCGCGCTGAAACGGTCAATTAAACATGGTTTCGATCAAAATTTTAGAGGATAACGTTGGTTATGTCTGGGTTAGTTCTGGTATTTGCAATCATCTGGCTCGTGCTTTCGCATTTTTCGCATACTTGTTGGCCAGATCCTGGGCTTTTTCTGGTTTGGATCACGTAGTAATATGGTACCACACCGAAACAGTCAACTAAACCTGGATCCGATTAATATTTTAGAGGACAACGCCGGTTATGCTTGGGTTACGTCTGGTATTTGCCCTCATCAGGCTCGTACTTTCGCAGTTTTCGCATACTTGAATGGGCAGATCCTGGATTCTTTTCCGGTTAGGTCACGTAATAAAGTGGTACCGCGCTGAAACGGTCAACTAAACCTGGATCCGATTAATATTTTAGAGGATAACGCCGGTTATGTCTGGGTTAGGTCTGGTATTTGCCATCATCTAGCTCATACTTTCGCTTTTTTCGCATACTTGAATGACCAGATCCTGGGGTTTTTCTGGTTTGGATCACGTAGTAATATGGTACCACACCGAAACAGTCAACTAAACCTGGATCCGATTAATATTTTAGAGGACAACGCCGGTTATGCTTGGGTTAGGTCTGGTATTTGCCCTCATCAGGCTCGTACTTTCGCAGTTTTCGCATACTTGAATGGGCAGATCCTGGATTCTTTTCCGGTTAGGTCCCGTAATAAAGTACTACCGCGCTGAAACGGGCAACTAAACCTGGATCCGATTAATATTTTAGAGGAGAACGCCGGTTAGGTTTGTGTTAGGTCCGGCATTTGCTATAATCTGGCTCATACTTTCGCTAATTTAGCATACTTGTTGGCCAGATCCTGGGTTTTTTTCTGGTTAGGACCACGTAGTAATGTGGTACCAAACCGAAACAGTCAATTAAACCTTGTTCCGATTAATATTTTAGAGGATAACGCCGGTTATGTCTGGGTTAGGTCTGGTATTTGGAATCATCTGCCTCATACTTTCGCATTTTTCGCATACTTGTTGGCCAGATCCTGGTCTTTTTCTGAACCACACTGAAACTGTCAATTAAACCTGGTTCCGATTTATATTTTAGAGGATAACGCCGGTTATGTCTGGGTTAGTTCTGGTATTTGCTATAATCTGGCTCGTACTTTCGCATTTTTCGCATACTTGTTGGCCAGATCCTGGGTTTTTTCTGGTTCCGATCACGTGGTACAGTTGTACCACCCTGGAACAGTCAATTAATCCTGGTTCCGATTCTTATTTTAGCGGATAACGCCGGTTATGTCTGGGTTAGGTCTGGTATTTACCATCATCTGAATCTGATTTTCGGATTCTTCGCATACTTGTTGGCCAGATCCTGGGTTTTCTCTGGTTTGGATCACGTAGTAATGTGGTACCACACCGAAACAGTCGATTAAACCTGGTTCCGATTAATATTTTGGCGGATAACGCCGGTTTTGCCTACGTTAGGTCTGCTATTTGCCATCTTCTAGCCCATACTTTCGCATTTTTCGAATACTTGTTGGCCAGATCCTGGCATTTTTTTGGTTTGGATCACGTAGTAATGTGCTACCACACCGAAACAGTCAACTAAACCTTGTTCCCATTAATATTTTAGAGGATAACGCCGGTTAGGTTTGTGTTAGGTCCGGTATTTGCTATAATCTGGCTCATACTTTCGCTAATTTAGCATACTTGTTGGCCAGATCCTGGGTTTTTTTCTGGTTAGGACCACGTAGTAATGTGGTACCACACCGAAACAGTCAACTAAACCTGGATCCGATTAATATTTTAGAGGACAACGCCGGTTATGCTTGGGTTAGGTCTGGTATTTGCCCTCATCTGGCTCGTACCTTCGCTACTTTAGCATACTTGTTGGCCAGATCCTGGGTTTTTTTCTGGTTAGGATCACGTATTAATGTGGTACCACACTGAAGTAGTCAATTAAACCTGGTTGCGATTAATATTTTGGCGGATAACGCCGGTTATGTCTGGGTTAGGCCTGGTATTTGCCATCATCTAGCCCATACTTTCGCATTTTTCGAATATTTGTTGGCCAGATCCTGGCATTTTTCTGGTTTGGTTCATGTAGTAATGAGGTACCACACCGAAACATTCAACTAAACCTGGATCCGATTAATATTTTAGAGGAGAACGCCGGTTATGCCTGCGTTAGGTCTGGTATTTGCCATCATCTAGCTCATACTTTCGCATTTTTCGCATACTTGTTGGCCAGATCCTGGCTTTTTTCTGAACAACACTGAAACTGTCAATTAAACCTGATTCCGATTTATATTTTAGGGGATAACGCCGGTGATGTCTGGGTCAGGTCTGGTATTTGCCTTCATCTGGCTCGAATTTTCGCATTTTTCGCATACTTGTTGGCCAGATCCCGCCCTTTTTCTGGTTAGGATCAGGTATTAATGTGGTACCACACTCAAATTGTCAATAAAACCTGGTTCCGATTAATAGTTTAGAGGAGAACGCCGGTTTTGCCTGCGTTAGGTCTGCTATTTGCCATCTTCTAGCTCATACTTTCGCTTTTTTCGCATACTTGTTGGCCAGATCCAGAGCCCTCGCTGATTTGGATCACGGAGTAATGTTTTACCACACCGAAACAGTCAATCAAACGTGGTTGCGATTAATATTTTAAAGGACACCGCCAGTTATGTCTGGGTTAGGTCTGGTATTTGCCCTCATCTGGCTCGTACTTTCGCAGTTTTCGCATACTTGAATGGGCAGATCCTGGATTCTTTTCCGGTTTGGTCACGTAATAAAGTGGTACCGCGCTGAAACGGTCAATTAAACCTGGTTTCGATCAAAATTTTAGAGGATAACGTTGGTTATGTCTGGGTTAGTTCTGGTATTTGCAATCATCTGGCTCGTGCTTTCGCAATTTTCGCATACTTGTTGGCCAGATCCTGGGCTTTTTCTGAACCACACTGAAACTGTCAATTAAACCTGATTCCGATTTATATTTTAGAGGATAACCCCGGTTGTGTCTGGGTTAGTTCTGGTATTTGCTATAATCTGGCTCGTACTTTCGCATTTTTCGTATACTTGTTGGCCAGATCCTGGGTTTTTTCTGGTTCCGATCACGTGGTACAGTTGTACCACACTGGAACAGTCAATTAATCCTGGTTCCGATTATTATTTTAGCGGATAACGCCGGTTATCTCTGGGTTAGGTCTGGTATTTACCATCATCTGAATCAGATTTTCGGATTCTCCGCATACTTGTTGGCCAGATCCTGGGTTTTTTCTGGTTTGGATCGCGTAGTAAAGTGGTACCACTCCGAAACAGTCGATTAAACCTGGTTCCGATTAATATTTTAAAGGATACCGCCGGTTATGTCTGGGTTAGGTCTGGTATTTGGAATCATCTGCCTCATACTTTCGCATTTTTCGCTTACTTGTTGGCCAGATCCTGGGCTTTTTCTGGTTTGGATAACGTAGTAATATGGTACCACACCGATACAGTAAATTTAACCTGGATTCGATTAATATTTTAGGCGATAACGTCGGTTACGTCTGGGTTAGTTCAGGTATTTGCAACCATCTGGCTCGTGCTTTCGCATTTTTCGCATACTTGTTGGCCAGATCCTGGGCTTTTTCTGGTTTGGATCACGTAGTAATATGGTACCACACCGATACAGTAAATTTAACCTGGATTCGATCAATATTTTAGGGGATAACACGGGTTAGGGCTGGGTTACGTCTGGTATTTGCAATCATGTGTCTCATACTTTCGTATGTTTCGCATACTTGTGGGCCATATCCTGGGTTTTTTTCTGGTTGGGCTCACGTATTAATGTGGTGCCACACTGATATAGCCAATTCAACCTGGTTCCGAGTAATATTTTGGAGAATAACGCCGGTTATGTCTGGGTTAGGTCTGGTATTTGCAAACATCTAGCTCATACTTTCGCATTTTTCGCATACTTGATGGCCAGATCGTGGCCTTTTTCTGGATTGGATCACGTAGTAATATGGCACCACACTGAAACAGTCAATTCAACCTGGTTCCGAGTAATATTTTGGAGATTAACGCCGGTTAGGTCCGGGTTACGTCTGGTATTTGCAATCATCTATCTCATACTTTCGCATTTTTCGCATACTTGAATGGCCAGACCCTGGCCTTTTTCGCGTTTGTTTCCCGTAGTAATGTGCTACCACACTGTAACAGTCAATTAAACCTGGTTGCGATCAATATTTCAGAGGATAACATCTGTTAGGGCTGGGTTACGTCAGGTATTTTCAATCATCAGCATCATACTTTCGCTACTTTCGCATACTTGATGGCCAGATCCTGGGGTTTTTCCTGGTTAGGATCACGTAGTAATGTGGTATCACACAGAAATAGTCAATAAAACCTGGTTCCGATTAATATTTTAGAGGATAACGCCGGTTATGTCTGGTTTAGGTCTGGTATTTGCCATCATCTAGCCCATACTTTCGCATTTTTCGAATACTTGTTGGCCAGATCCTGGCATTTTTCTGGTTTGGATCACGTAGTGGTGTGGTACCACACCGAAACAGTCAACTAAACCTGGATCCGATTAATATTTTAGAGGACAACGCCGGTTATGCTTCGGTTAGGTCTGGTATTTGCCCTCATCTGGCTCGTACTTTCGCAGTTTTCGCATACTTGAATGGGCAGATCCTGGATTCTTTTCCGGTTGGGTCACGTAATAAAGTGGTACCGCGCTGAAACGGTCAATTAAACCTGGTTTCGATCAAAATTTTAGAGGATAACGCTGGTTATGTCTGGGTTAGTTCTGGTATTTGCAATCATCTAGCTCGTGCTTTCGCATTTTTCGCAAACTTGTTGGCCAGATCCTGGGCTTTTTCTGGTTTGGATCACGTAGTAATATGGTACCATACCGAAACAGTCAACTAAACCTGGATCCGATTAATATTTTAGAGGATAACGCCGGTTATGTCTGGGTTAGGTCTGGTATTTGCCATCATCTAGCTCATACTTTCGCTTTTTTCGCATACTTGAATGACCAGATCCTTGGCTTTTTCTGGTTTGGATCACGTAGCAATGCTGTACCACTCCGAAACAGTCAATGAAACCTTGTTCCCATTAATATTTTAGAGGATAACGCCGGTTAGGTTTGTGTTAGGTCCGGTATTTGCTATAATCTGGCTCATACTTTCGGTACTTTAGCATACTTGTTGGCCAGATCCTGGGTTTTTTTCTGGTTAGGACCAGGTAGTAATGTGGTACCACACCGAAACAGTCAACTAAACCTGGATCCGATTAATATTTTAGAGGACAACGCCGGTTATGCTTGGGTTAGGTCTGGTATTTGCCCTCATCTGGCTCGTACTTTCGCATTTTTCGCATACTTGTTGGCCAGATCCTGGGTTTTTTTCTGGTTAGGATCACGTATTAATGTGGTACCACACTGAAGTAGTCAATTAAACCTGGTTGCGATTAATATTTTGGCGGATAACGCCGGTTATGCCTGGGTTAGGTCTGGTATTTGCCATCATCTAGCCCATACTTTCGCATTTTTCGAATATTTGTTGGCCAGATCCTGGCATTTTTCTGGTTTGGATCACGTAGAAATGTGGTACCACACCGAAACAGTCGATTAAACCTGGTTCCGATTATTATTTTAAAGGATACCGCCGGTTATGTCTGGGTTAGGTCTGGTATTTGGAATCATCTGCCTCATACTTTCGCATTTTTCGCATACTTGAATGACCAGATCCTGGGCTTTTTCTGGTTTGGATCACGTCGTAATGTGGTACCACACTGTAATAGTCAATTAATCCTGGTTCCGATTATTACTTTAGAGGATAACGCCGGATATGTCTGGGTTAGGTCTGGCATTTATCATCATCTGACTCAGATTTTCGGATTCTTCGCATACTTGTTGGCCAGATCCTGGGTTTTTTCTGGTTTGGATCACGTAGAAATGTGGTACCACACCGAAACAGTCGATTAAACCTGGTTCCGATTAATATTTTAAAGGATACCGCCGGTTATGTCTGGGTTAGGTCTGGTATTTGGAATCATCTGCCTCATACTTTCGCATTTTTCGCATACTTGTTGGCCAGATCCTGGGCTTTTTCTGGTTTGGATCACGTAGTAGTATGCTACCACACCGATACAGTAAATTTAACCTGGATTTGATCAATATTTTAGGGGATAACACGGGTTAGGTCCGGTTTACGTCTGGTATTTGCAATCATCTATCTCATACTTTCGCATTTTCGCATACTTGAATGGCCCGACCCTGGCCTTTTTCGCGTTTGTTTCCCGTAGTAATGTGGTACCACACTGTAACAGTCAATTAAACCCCGTTCCGATTAATATTTTAGAGGACAACGCCGGTTATGCTTGGGTTAGGTCTGGTATTTGCTCCCATCTGGCTCGTACTTTCGCAGTTTTCGCATACTTGAATGGGCAGATCCTGGATTCTTTTCCGGTTAGGACACGTAATAAAGTGGTACCGCGCTGAAACGGTCTATTAAACCTGGTTTCGATCAAAATTTTAGAGGATAACGCTAGTTATGTCTGGGTTAGTTCTGGTATTTCCAATCATCTGGCTCGTACTTTCGCATTTTTCGCATACTTGTTGGCCAGATCCTGGGTTTTTTTCTGGTTCGGATCTCGTAGTATTTTGGTACCACACTGAAACTGTCAATTAAACCTGGTTCCGATTAATATTTTAGAGGATAACGCCGGTTATGTCTGGGTTAGGTCTGGTATTTGCAAACATCTAGGTCATACTTTCGCATTTTTCGCGTACTTGTTGGCCGGATCCTGGCCTTTTTCTGAACCACACTGAAACTGTCAATTAAACCTGGTTCCGATTTATATTTTAGAGGATAACGCCGGTTATGTCTGGGTTAGTTCTGGTATTTGCTATAATCTGGCTCGTACTTTCGCATTTTTCGCATACTTGTTGGCCAGATCCTTGATTTTTTCTGGTTCCGATCACGTGGTACAGTTGTACCACACCGAAACAGTCGATTAAACCTGGTTCCGATTAATATTTTAAAGGATACCGCCGGTTATGTCTGGGTTAGGTCTGGTATTTGGAATCATCTGCCTCATACTTTCGCATTTTTCGCTTACTTGTTGGCCAGATCCTGGGCTTTTTCTGGTTTGGATCACGTATTAATGTGGTACCACACTCAAATTGTCAATGAAACCTGGTTCCGATGAATAGTTTAGAGGAGAACGCCGGTTTTGCCTGCGTTAGGTCTGCTATTTGCCATCTTCTAGCTCATACTATCGCTTTTTTCGCATACTTGAATGACCAGATCCTGGGCTTTTTCTGGTTTGGATCACGTAGTAATGTGGTACCACACTGTAATAGTCAATTAATCCTGGTTCCGATTAATATTTTAAAGGATACCGCCGGTTATGTCTGGGTTAGGTCTGGTATTTGGAATCATCTGCCTCATACTTTCGCATTTTTCGCATACTTGTTGGCCAGATCCTGGGCTTTTTCTGGTTTGGATCACGTAGTAGTATGCTACCACACCGATACAGTAAATTTAACCTGGATTCGATCAATATTTTAGGGGATAACACGGGTTAGGTCCGGGTTACGTCTGGTATTTGCAATCATCTATCTCATACTTTCGCATTTTCGCATACTTGAATGGCCCGACCCTGGCCTTTTTCGCGTTTGTTTCCCGTAGTAATGTGGTACCACACTGTAACAGTCAATTAAACCCCGTTCCGATTAATATTTTAGAGGAGAACGCCGGTTTTGCCTGCGTTAGGTCTGCTAATTGCCATCTTCTAGCTCATACTTTCGCTTTTTTCGCATACTTGAATGACTAGATCCTGGGCTTTTTCTGGTTTGGATCACGTAGTAATGTGGTACCACCCTGTAATAGTCAATTAATCCTGGATCCGATTAATATTTTAGAGGATAACGCCGGTTATGTCTGGGTTAGGTCTGGTATTTGCCATCATCTAGCTCATACTTTCGCTTTTTTCGCATACTTGAATGACCAGATCCTGGGCTTTTTCTGGTTTGGATCACGTATTAATGTGGTACCACACTCAAATTGTCAATGAAACCTGGTTCCGATGAATAGTTTAGAGGAGAACGCCGGTTTTGCCTGCGTTAGGTCTGCTATTTGCCATCTTCTAGCTCATACTTTCGCTTTTTTCGCATACTTGAATGACCAGATCCTGGGCTTTTTCTGGTTTGTATCACGTAGTAATGTGGTACCACACTGTAATAGTCAATTAATCCTGGTTCCGATTATTATTTTAGAGGATAACGCCGGTTATGTCTGGGTTAGGTCTGGTATTTATCATCATCTGACTCAGATTTTCGGATTCTTCGCATACTTGAATGACCAGATCCTGGGCTTTTTCTGGTTTGGATCACGTAGTAATGTGGTACCACACTGTAATAGTCAATTAATCCTGGTTCCGATTATTAGTTTAGAGGATAACGCCGGATATGTCTGGGTTAGGTCTGGTATTTGGAATCATCTGCCTCATACTTTCGCATTTTTCGCATACTTGTTGGCCAGATCCTGGGCTTTTTCTGGTTTGGATCACGTAGTAATATGGTACCACACCGATACAGTAAATTTAACCTGGATTCGATCAATGTTTTAGGGGATAACACGGGTTAGGGCTGGGTTACGTCTGGTATTTGCAATCATGTGTCTCATACTTTCCTATGTTTCGCATACTTGTTGGCCATATCCTGTGTTTTTTTCTGGTTGGGCTCACGTATTAATGTGGTGCCACACTGATATAGTCAATTCAACCTGCTTCCGAGTAATATTTTGGAGAATAACGCCGGTTATGTCTGGGTTAGGTCTGGTATTTCCAAACATCTAGCTCATACTTTCGCATTTTTCTCATACTTGATGGCCAGATCGTAGCCTTTTTCTGGATTGGATCACGTAGTAATATGGCACCACACTGAAGCAGTCAATTCAACCTGGTTCCGAGTAATATTTTGGAGATTAACGCCGGCTAGGTCCGGGTTACGTCTGGTATTTGCAATCATCTATCTCATACTTTCGCATTTTCGCATACTTGAATGGCCCGACCCTGGCCTTTTTCGCGTTTGTTTCCCGTAGTAATGTGGTACCACACTGTAACAGTCAATTAAACCCCGTTCCGATTAATATTTTAGAGGACAACGCCGGTTATGCTTGGGTTAGGTCTGGTATTTGCTCTCATCTGGCTCGTACTTTCGCAGTTTTCGCATACTTGAATGGGCAGATCCTGGATTCTTTTCCGGTGAGGACACGTAATAAAGTGGTACCGCGCTGAAACGGTCAATTAAACCAGGTTTCGATCAAAATTTTAGAGGATAACGCTAGTTATGTCTGGGTTAGTTCTGGTATTTCCAATCATCTGGCTCGTACTTTCGCAGTTTTCGCATACTTGAATGGGCAGATCCTGGATTCTTTTCCGGTGAGGACACGTAATAAAGTGGTACCGCGCTGAAACGGTCAATTAAACCAGGTTTCGATCAAAATTTTAGAGGATAACGCTAGTTATGTCTGGGTTAGTTCTGGTATTTCCAATCATCTGGCTCGTGCTTTCGCATTTTTCGCATAATTGTTGGCCAGATCCTGGCCTTTTTCTGGTTCGGATCTCGTAGTATTTTGGTACCACACTGAAACTGTCAATTAAACCTGGTTCCGATTAATATTTTAGAGGCTAACGCCGGTTATGTCTGGGTTAGGTCTGGTATTTGCCATCATCTACCTCATACTTTCGCTTTTTTCGCATACTTGAATGGCCAGATCCTGGCTTTTTTCGGGTTTGGTTCCCGTAGTAATGTAGTACCACGCTGTAACAGTCAATTAAACCCGGTTGCGATTAATATTTTAGAGGATAACGCCGGTTATCTCTGGGTTAGTTCTGGTATTTGCTATAATCTGGCTCATACTTTCGCTACTTTAGCATACTTGTTGGCCAGATCCTGGGTTTTTTTCTGGTTAGGACCACGTAGTAATGTGGTACCACACCGAAACAGTCAATTAAACCTTGTTCCGGTTAATATTTTAGAGGATAACGCCGGTTATGTCTGGGTTAATTCTGGTATTTGCAAACATCTAGGTCATACTTTCGCATTTTTCGCGTACTTGTTGGCCGGATCCTGGACTTTTTCTGAACCACACTGAAACTGTCAATTAAACCTGGTCCGATTAATATTTTAAAGGATACCGACGGTTATGTCTGGGTTAGGTCTGGTATTTGGAATCATCTGCCTCATACTTTCGCATTTTTCGCTTACTTGTTGGCCAGATCCTCGGTTTTTTCCGGTTTGGATCACGTAATAATGTGGTACCACACTGAAACAGACAAATAAGCCTGGTTCCGATTAATATTTTAGGCGATAACGCCGGTTATGTCTGGGTTAGTTCTGGTATTTGCAATCATCCGGCTCGTACTTTCGCATTTTTCGAATACTTGTTGGCCAGATCCTGGGCTTTTTCTGGTTAGGATCACGTATTAATGTGGTACCACACTCAAATTGTCAATAAAACCTGGATCCGATTAATATTTTAGAGGATAACGCCGGTTATGTCTGCGTTAGGTCTGGTATTTGCCATCATCTAGCTCATACTTTCGCTTTTTTCGCATACTTGAATGACCAGATCCTGGGCTTTTTCTGGTTAGGATCACGTATTAATTTGGTACCACACTCAAATTGTCAATAAAACCTGGTTCCGATTAATATTTTAGAGGATAACGCCGGTTAGGTTTGTGTTAGGTCCGGTATTTGCTATAATCTGGCTCATACTTTCGCTACTTTGGCATACTTGTTGGCCAGATCCTGGGTTTTTTTCTGGTTAGGACCACGTAGTAATGTGGTACCACACCGAAACAGTCACTTAAACCTTGATCCGGTTAATATTTCAGAGGATAACGCCGGTTATGTCTGGGTTAATTCTGGTATTTGCAAACATCTAGGTCATACTTTCGCATCTTTCGCGTACTTGTTGGCCGGATCCTGGCCTCTTTCTGAACCACACTGAAACTGTCAATTAAACCTGGTTCCGATTTATATTTTAGAGGATAACGCCGGTTATGTCTGGGTTAGTTCTCGTATTTGCTATAATCTGGCTCGTACTTTCGCATTTTTCGCATACTTGTTGGCCAGATCCTTGATTTTTTCTGGTTCCGATCACGTGGTACAGTTGTACCACACCGAAACAGTCGATTAAACCTGGTTCCGATTAATATTTTAAAGGATACCGCCGGTTATGTCTGGGTTAGGTCTGGTATTTGGAATCATCTGCCTCATACTTTCGCATTTCTCGCTTACTTGTTGGCCAGATCCTGGGCTTTTTCTGGTTTGGATCACGTATTAATGTGGTACCACACTCAAATTGTCAATGAAACCTGGTTCCGATTAATAGTTTAGAGGAGAACGCCGGTTTTGCCTGCGTTAGGTCTGCTATTTGCCATCCTCTAGCTCATACTTTCGCTTTTTTCGCATACTTGTTGGCCAGATCCTGGGCTTTTTCTGGTTTGGATCACGTAGTAATATGGTACCACACCGATACAGTAAATTTAACCTGGATTCGATCAATGTTTTAGGGGATAACACGGGTTAGGGCTGGGTTACGTCTGGTATTTGCAATCATGTGTCTCATACTTTCGTATGTTTCGCATACTTGTTGGCCAGATCCTGGCCTTTTTCGCGTTTGTTTCCCGTAGTAATGTGGTACCACACTGTAACAGTCAATTAAACCCCGTTCCGATTAATATTTTAGAGGACAACGCCGGTTATGCTTGGGTTAGGTCTGGTATTTGCTCTCATCTGCCTCGTACTTTCGCAGTTTTCGCATACTTGAATGGGCAGATCCTGGATTCTTTTCCGGTTAGGACAGGTAATAAAGTGGTACCGCGCTGAAACGGTCAATTAAACCTGGTTTCGATCAAAATTTTAGAGGATGACGCTAGTTATGTCTGGGTTAGTTCTGGTATTTCCAATCATCTGGCTCGTGCTTTCGCATTTTTCGCATACTTGTTGGCCAGATCCTGGGCTTTTTCTGGTTTGGATCACGTAGTAATATGGTACCACACCGATACAGTAAATTTAACCTGGATTCGATCAATATTTTAGGGGATAACACGGGTTAGGGCTGGGTTACGTCTGGTATTTGCAATCATGTGTCTCATACTTTCGTATATTTCGCATACTTGTTGGCCATATCCTGGGCTTTTTCTGATTTGGATCACGTAGTAATATGGTACCACACCGAAACAGTCAACTAAACCTGGATCCGATTAATATTTTAGAGGATAACGCCGGTTATGGCTGGGTTAGGTCTGGTATTTGCCATCATCTAGCTCATACTTTCGCTTTTTTAGCATCCTTGAATGACCAGATCCTTGGCTTTTTCAGGTTTGGATTACGTAGCAATGCTGTACCACTCCGAAACAGTCAATGAAACCTTGTTCCCATTAATATTTTAGAGGATAACGCCGGTTAGGTTTGTGTTAGGTCCGGTATTTGCTATAATCTGGCTCATACTTTCGCTACTTTAGCATACTTGTTGGCCAGATCCTGGGTTTTTTTCTGGTTAGGACCACGTAGTAATGTGGTACCACACCGAAACAGTCAATTAAACCTTGTTCCGATTAATATTTTAGAGGATAACGCCGGTTATGTCTGGGTTAGTTCTGGTATTTGCTATAATCTGGCTCGTACTTTCACATTTTTCGCATACTTGTTGGCCAGATCCTGGGTTTTTTCTGGTTCCGATCACGTGGTACAGTTGTACCACACTGGAACAGTCAATTAATCCTGGTTCCGATTATTATTTTAGCGGATAACGCCGGTTATCTCTGGGTTAGGTCTGGTATTTGGAATCATCTGCCTCATACATTCGCATTTTTCGCTTACTTGTTGGCCAGATCCTGGGCTTTTTATGGTTTGGATCACGTAGTAATATGGTACCACACCGATACAGTAAATTTTACCTGGATTCGATCAATATTTTAGGGGATAACACGGGTTAGGGCTGGGTTACGTCTGGTATTTGCAATCATGTGTCTCATACTTTCGTACGTTTCGCATACTTGTTGGCCATATCCTGGGTTTTCTTCTGGATTGGATCACGTAGTAATATGGCACCACACTGAAACAGTAAATTCAACCTGGTTCCGAGTAATATTTTGGAGATTAACGCCGGTTAGGTCCGGGTTACGTCTGGTATTTGCAATCATCTATCTCATACTTTCGCATTTTTCGCATACTTGATTGGCCAGATCCTGGGCTTTTTCTGGTTTGGATCACGTAGTAATGTGGCACCACACTGTAATAGTCAATTAAACCGCGTCCCGATTAATATTTTAGGGGATAACGCCGGTGATGTCTGGGTCAGGTCTGGTATTTGCCTTCATCTGGCTCGAATTTTCGCATTTTTCGCATACTTGTTGGCCAGATCCTGCCCTTTTTCTGGTTAGGATCACGTATTAATGTGGTACCACACTCAAATTGTCAATAAAACCTGGTTCCGATTAATATTTTAGAGGAGAACGCCGGTTATGCCTGGGTTAGCTCTGGTATTTGCCATCATCTACCTCCTACTTTCGCTTTTTTCGCATACTTGAATGACCAGATCCAGTGCCTTTTCTGGTTTGGATCACGTAGTAATGTGGTACCACACTGTAATAGTCAATTAATCCTGGTTCCGATTATTATTTTAGAGGATAACGCCGGCTATGTCTGGGTTAGGTCTGGTATTTATCATCATCTGACTCAGATTTTCGGATTCTTCGCATACTTGTTGGCCAGATCCTGGGTTTTTTCTGGTTTGGATCACGTAGTAATGTGGTACCACACCGAAACAGTCGATTAAACCTGGTTCCGATTAATATTTTAAAGGATAGCGCCGGTTATGTCTGGGTTAGGTCTGGTATTTGGAATCATCTGCCTCATACTTTCGCATTTTTCGCTTACTTGTTGGCCAGAAACCTCGGTTTTTTCCGGTTTAGATCACGTAATAATGTGGTACCACACTGAAACAGTCAAATAAACCTGGTTCCGATTAATATTTTAGGCGATAACGCCGGTTATGTCTGGGTTAGTTCTGGTATTTGCAACCATCTGGCTCGTGCTTTCGCATTTTTCGCATACTTGTTGGCCGGATCCTGGGCTTTTTCTGGTTTGGATCACGTAGTAATATGATACCACACCGATACAGTAAATTTAACCTGGATTCGATCAATATTTTAGGGGATAACACGGGTTAGCGCTGGGTTACGTCTGGTATTTGCAATCATGTGTCTCATACTTTCGTATGATTCGCATACTTGTTGGCCATATCCTGGGTATTTTTCTGGTTGGGCTCACGTAGTAATATGGTACCACACCGAAACAGTCAACTAAACCTGGATCCGATTAATATTTTAGAGGATAACGCCGGTTATGGCTGGGTTAGGTCTGGTATTTGCCATCATCTAGCTCATACTTTCGCTTTTTTAGCATCCTTGAATGACCAGATCCTTGGCTTTTTCTGGTTTGGATTACGTAGCAATGCTGTACCACTCCGAAACAGTCAATGAAACCTTGTTCCCATTAATATTTTAGAGGATAACGCCGGTTAGGTTTGTGTTAGGTCCGGTATTTGCTATAATCTGGCTCATACTTTCGCTACTTTAGCATACTTGTTGGCCAGATCCTGGGTTTTTTTCTGGTTAGGACCACGTAGTAATGTGGTACCACACCGAAACAGTCAATTAAACCTTGTTCCGATTAATATTTTAGAGGATAACGCCGGTTATGTCTGGGTTAGTTCTGGTATTTGCTATAATCTGGCTCGTACTTTCACATTTTTCGCATACTTGTTGGCCAGATCCTGGGTTTTTTCTGGTTCCGATCACGTGGTACAGTTGTACCACACTGGAACAGTCAATTAATCCTGGTTCCGATTATTATTTTAGCGGAGAACGCCGGTTATCTCTGGGTTAGGTCTGGTATTTGGAATCATCTGCCTCATACATTCGCATTTTTCGCTTACTTGTTGGCCAGATCCTGGGCTTTTTATGGTTTGGATCACGTAGTAATATGGTACCACACCGATACAGTAAATTTTACCTGGATTCGATCAATATTTTAGGGGATAACACGGGTTAGGGCTGGGTTACGTCTGGTATTTGCAATCATGTGTCTCATACTTTCGTACGTTTCGCATACTTGTTGGCCATATCCTGGGTTTTCTTCTGGATTGGATCACGTAGTAATATGGCACCACACTGAAACAGTAAATTCAACCTGGTTCCGAGTAATATTTTGGAGATTAACGCCGGTTAGGTCCGGGTTACGTCTGGTATTTGCAATCATCTATCTCATACTTTCGCATTTTTCGCATACTTGATTGGCCAGATCCTGGGCTTTTTCTGGTTTGGATCACGTAGTAATGTGGCACCACACTGTAATAGTCAATTAAACCGCGTCCCGATTAATATTTTAGGGGATAACGCCGGTGATGTCTGGGTCAGGTCTGGTATTTGCCTTCATCTGGCTCGAATTTTCGCATTTTTCGCATACTTGTTGGCCAGATCCTGCCCTTTTTCTGGTTAGGATCACGTATTAATGTGGTACCACACTCAAATTGTCAATAAAACCTGGTTCCGATTAATATTTTAGAGGAGAACGCCGGTTATGCCTGGGTTAGCTCTGGTATTTGCCATCATCTACCTCCTACTTTCGCTTTTTTCGCATACTTGAATGACCAGATCCAGTGCCTTTTCTGGTTTGGATCACGTAGTAATGTGGTACCACACTGTAATAGTCAATTAATCCTGGTTCCGATTATTATTTTAGAGGATAACGCCGGCTATGTCTGGGTTAGGTCTGGTATTTATCATCATCTGACTCAGATTTTCGGATTCTTCGCATACTTGTTGGCCAGATCCTGGGTTTTTTCTGGTTTGGATCACGTAGTAATGTGGTACCACACCGAAACAGTCGATTAAACCTGGTTCCGATTAATATTTTAAAGGATAGCGCCGGTTATGTCTGGGTTAGGTCTGGTATTTGGAATCATCTGCCTCATACTTTCGCATTTTTCGCTTACTTGTTGGCCAGAAACCTCGGTTTTTTCCGGTTTAGATCACGTAATAATGTGGTACCACACTGAAACAGTCAAATAAACCTGGTTCCGATTAATATTTTAGGCGATAACGCCGGTTATGTCTGGGTTAGTTATGGTATTTGCAACCATCTGGCTCGTGCTTTCGCATTTTTCGCATACTTGTTGGCCGGATCCTGGGCTTTTTCTGGTTTGGATCACGTAGTAATATGATACCACACCGATACAGTAAATTTAACCTGGATTCGATCAATATTTTAGGGGATAACACGGGTTAGCGCTGGGTTACGTCTGGTATTTGCAATCATGTGTCTCATACTTTCGTATGATTCGCATACTTGTTGGCCATATCCTGGGTATTTTTCTGGTTGGGCTCACGTATTAATGTGGTGCCACACTGATATAGTCAATTCAACCTGGTTCCGAGTAATATTTTGGAGAATAACGCCGGTTATGTCTGGGTTAGGTCTGGTATTTGCAAACATCTAGCTCATACTTTCGCATGTTTCGCATACTTGATGGCCAGATCGTGGCGTTTTTCTGGATTGGATCACGTAGTAATATGGCACCACACTGAAACAGTCAATTCAACCTGGTTCCGAGTAATATTTTGGAGATTAACGCCGGTTAGGTCCGGGTTACGTCTGGTATTTGCAATCATCTAGCCCATACTTTCGCATTTTTCGAATACTTGTTGGCCAGATCCTGGCATTTTTTTGGTTTGGATCACGCAGTAATGTGGTACCACACCGAAACAGTCAACTAAACCTGGATTCGATTAATATTTTAGAGGACAACGCCGGTTATGCTTGGGTTAGGTCTGGTATTTGCCCTCATCTGGCTCGTACTTTCGTAGTTTTCGCATACTTGAATGGGCAGATCCCGGATTCTTTTCCGGTTGGGTCACGTAATAAAGTCGTAACGCGCTGAAACGGTCAATTAAACCTGGTTTCGATCAAAATTTTAGAGGATAACGCTGGTTATTTCTGGGTTAGTTCTGGTATTTGCAATCATCTGGCTCGTGCTTTCGCATTTTTCGCATACTTGTTGGCCACATCCTGGGCTTTTTCTGGTTTGGATCACGTAGTAATATGGTACCACACCGAAACAGTCAACTAAACCTGGTTCCGATTAATATTTTAAAGGATACCGCCGGTTATGTCTGGGTTAGGTCTGGTATTTAGAATCATCTGCCTCATACTTTCGCATTTTTCGCTTACTTGTTGGCCAGATCCTGGGCTTTTTATGGTTTGGATCACGTAGTAATGTGGTACCACACTGTAATAGTCAATTAAACCTCATCCCGATTAATATTTTAGGGGATAACGCCGGTTATGCCTGGGTTAGGTCTGGTATTTGCAATCATCTGGCTCGTGCTTTCGCATTTTTCGCATACTTGTTGGCCAGATCCTGGGCTTTTTCTGGTTTGGATCACGTAGTAATATGGTACCACACCGATACAGTAAATTTAACCTGAATTCGATCAATATTTTAGGGGATAACACGGGTTAGGGCTGGGTTACGTCTGGTATTTGCAATCATGTGTCTCATACTTTCGTATGTTTCGCATACTTGTTGGCCATATCCTGGGTTTTTTTCTGGATTGGATCACGTAGTAATATGGCACCACACTGAAACAGTCAATTCAACCTGGTTCCGAGTAATATTTTGGAGATTAGCGCCGGTGAGGTCCGGGTTACGTCTGGTATTTGCAATCATCTATCTCATACTTTCGCATTTTTCGCATACTTGATGGCCAGATCGTGGCGTTTTTCTGGATTGGATCACGTAGTAATATGGCACCACACTGAAACAGTCAATTCAACCTGGTTCCGAGTAATATTTTGGAGATTAACGCCGGTTAGGTGCGGGTTACGTCTGGTATTTGCAATCATCTAGCCCATACTTTCGCATTTTTCGAATACTTGTTGGCCAGATCCTGGCATTTTTTTGGTTTGGATCACGCAGTAATGTGGTACCACACCGAAACAGTCAACTAAACCTGGATTCGATTAATATTTTAGAGGACAACGCCGGTTATGCTTGGGTTAGGTCTGGTATTTGCCCTCATCTGGCTCGTACTTTCGTAGTTTTCGCATACTTGAATGGGCAGATCCCGGATTCTTTTCCGGTTGGGTCACGTAATAAAGTGGTACCGCGCTGAAACGGTCAATTAAACCTGGTTTCGATCAAAATTTTAGAGGATAACGCTGGTTATGTCTGGGTTAGTTCTGGTATTTGCAATCATCTGGCTCGTGCTTTCGCATTTTTCGCATACTTGTTGGCCACATCCTGGGCTTTTTCTGGTTTGGATCACGCAGTAATATGGTACCACACCGAAACAGTCAACTAAACCTGGTTCCGATTAATATTTTAAAGGATACCGCCGGTTATGTCTGGGTTAGGTCTGGTATTTAGAATCATCTGCCTCATAATTTCGCATTTTTCGCTTACTTGTTGGCCAGATCCTGGGCTTTTTATGGTTTGGATCATGTAGTAATGTGGTACCACACTGTAATAGTCAATTAAACCTCGTCCCGATTAATATTTTAGGGGATAACGCCGGTTATGCCTGGGTTAGGTCTGGTATTTGCAATCATCTGGCTCGTGCTTTCGCATTTTTCGCATACTTGTTGGCCAGATCCTGGGCTTTTTCTGGTTTGGATCACGTAGTAATATGGTACCACACCGATACAGTAAATTTAACCTGAATTCGATCAATATTTTAGGGGATAACACGGGTTAGGGCTGGGTTACGTCTGGTATTTGCAATCATGTGTCTCATACTTTCGTATGTTTCGCATACTTGTTGGCCATATCCTGGGTTTTTTTCTGGATTGGATCACGTAGTAATATGGCACCACACTGAAACAGTCAATTCAACCTGGTTCCGAGTAATATTTTGGAGATTAGCGCCGGTTAGGTCCGGGTTACGTCTGGTATTTGCAATCATCTATCTCATACTTTCGCATTTTTCGCATACTTGATTGGCCAGATCCTGGGCTTTTTCTGGTTTGGATCACGTAGTAATGTGGCACCACACTGTAATAGTCAATTAAACCTCGTCCCGATTAATATTTTAGGGGATAACGCCGGTGATGTCTGGGTCAGGTCTGGTATTTGCCTTCATCTGGCTCGAATTTTCGCATTTTTCGCATACTTGTTGGCCAGATCCTGCCCTTTTTCTCGTTAGGATCACGTATTAATGTGGTACCACACTCAAATTGTCAATAAAACCTGGTTCCGATTAATATTTTAGAGGACAACGCCGGTTATGCCTGGGTTAGGTCTGGTATTTGCCATCATCTACCTCCTACTTTCGCTTTTTTCGCATACTTGTTGGCCAGATCCTGGGTTTTTTCTGGTTTGGATCACGTAGTAATGTGGTACCACACCGAAACAGTCGATTAAACCTGGTTCCGATTAATATTTTAAAGGATACCGCCGGTTATGTCTGGGTTAGGTCTGGTATTTGGAATCATCTGCCTCATACTTTCGCATTTTTCGCATACTTGTTGGCCAGATCCTGGGTTTTTTCTGGTTTGGATCACGTAGTAATGTGGTACCACACCGAAACAGTCGATTAAACCTGGTTCCGATTAATATTTTAAAGGATACCGCCGGTTATGTCTGGGTTAGGTCTGGTATTTGGAATCATCTGCCTCATACTTTCGCATTTTTCGCATACTTGTTGGCCACATCCTGGGCTTTTTCTGGTTTGGATCACGTAGTAATATGGTACCACACCGATACAGTAAATTAAACCTGGATTCGATCAATATTTTAGGGGATAACACTGGTTAGGGCTGGGTTACGTCTGGTATTTGCAATCATGTGTCTCATACTTTCGTATGTTTCGCATACTTGTTGGCCATATCCTCGGCTTTTTCTGGTTTGGATCAGGTAGTAATATGGTACCACACCGAAACAGTCAACTAAACCTGGATCCGATTAATATTTTAGAGGATAACGCCGGTTATGGCTGGGTTAGGTCTGGTATTTGCAAACATCTAGCTCATACTTTCGCATTTTTCGCATACTTGATGGCCAGATCGTGGCGTTTTTCTGGATTGGATCACGTAGTAATATGGCACCACACTGAAACAGTCAATTCAACCTGGTTCCGAGTAATATTTTGGAGATTAACGCCGGTTAGGTCCGGGTTACGTCTGGTATTTGCAATCATCTAGCCCATACTTTCGCATTTTTCGAATACTTGTTGGCCAGATCCTGGCATTTATTTGGTTTGGATCACGCAGTAATGTGGTACCACACCGAAACAGTCAACTAAACCTGGATTCGATTAATATTTTAGAGGACAACGCCGGTTATGCTTGGGTTAGGTCTGGTATTTGCCCTCATCTGGCTCGTACTTTCGCAGTTTTCGCATACTTGAATGGGCAGATCCTGGATTCTTTTCCGGTTAGGTCACGTAATAAAGTGGTACCGCGCTGAAACGGTCAATTAAACCTGGTTTCGATCAAAATTTTAGAGGATAACGCTGGTTATGTCTGGGTTAGTTCTGGTATTTGCAATCATCTGGCTCGTGCTTTCGCATTTCTCGCATACTTGTTGGCCAGATCCTGGGCTTTTTCTGAACCACACTGAAACTGTCAATTAAACCTGATTCCGATTTATATTTTAGAGGATAACGCCGGTTATGTCTGGGTTAGTTCTGGTATTTGCTATAATCTGGCTCGTACTTTCGCATTTTTCGCATATTTGTTGGCCAGATCCTGGGTTTTTTCTGGTTCCGATCACGTGGTAGAGTTGTGCCACACTGGAACAGTCAATTAATCCTGGTTCCGATTATTATTTTAGCGGATAACGCCGGTTATCTCTGGGTTAGGTCTGGTATTTATCATCATCTGACTCAGATTTTCGGATTCTTCGCATACTTGTTGGCCAGATCCTGGGTTTTTTCTGGTTTGGATCACGTAGTAAAGTGGTACCACACCGAAACAGTCGATTAAACCTGGTTCCGATTAATATTTTAAAGGATACCGCCGGTTATGTCTGGGTTAGGTCTGGCATTTGGAATCATCTGCCTCATACTTTCGCATTTTTCGCTTACTTGTTGGCCAGATCCTGGGCTTTTTCTGGTTTGGATCACGTAGTAATATGGTACCACACCGACACAGTAAATTTAACCTGGATTCGATTAATATTTTAGGCGATAACGCCGGTTATGTCTGGGTTAGTTCAGGTATTTGCAACCATCTGGCTCGTGCTTTCGCATTTTTCGCATACTTGTTGGCCAGATCCTGGGCTTTTTCTGGTTTGGATCACGTAGTAATATGGTACCACACCGATACAGTAAATTTAACCTGGATTCGAACAATATTTTAGGGGATAACACGGGTTAGGGCTGGGTTACGTCTGGTATTTGCAATCATCTGGCTCGTACTTTCGCATTTATCGCATACTTTTTGGCCAGGTCCTGGGTTTCCTCTGGTTTGGATCAGGTAGTAATGTGGTACCACAACGAAACAGTCAATTAAACCTAGTTGCGGTTAATATTTTGGAGGATAACGCCGGTTATGTCTGGGTTAGGTCTGGTATTTGCAAACATCTAGCTCATACTTTCGCATTTTTCGCATACTTGATGGCCAGATCGTGGCCTTTTTCTGGATTGGATCACGTAGTAGTGTGGTACCACACTCAAATTGTCAATAAAACCTGGTTCCGATTAATAGTTTAGAGGAGAACGCCGGTTATGCCTGCGTTAGGTCTGCTATTTGCCATCTTCTAGCTCATACTTTCGCATTTTTCGCATACTTGATGGCCAGATCGTGGCCTTTTTCTGGATTGGATCACGTAGTAATATGGCACCACACTGAAACAGTCAATTCAACCTGGTTCCGAGTAATATTTTGAAGATTAACGCCGGTTACGTCCGGGTTACGTCTGGTATTTGCAATCATCTATCTCATACTTTCGCATTTTTCGCATACTTGAATGGCCAGACCCTGGCCTTTTTCGCGTTTGTTTCTCGTAGTTGTGGTACCACACTGTAACAGTCAATTAATCCCCGTTCCGATTAATATTTTAGAGGATAACGCCGGTCATGCTTGGGTTAGGTCTGGTATTTCCCCTCATCTGGCTCGTACTTTCGCAGTTTTCGCATACTTGAATGGGCAGATCCTGGATTCTTTTCCGGTTAGGTCACGTAATAAAGTGGTACCGCTCTGAAACGGTCAATTAAACCTGGTTTCGATCAAAATTTTAGAGGATAACGCTGGTTATGTCTGGGTTAGTTCTGGTATTTGCAATCATCTGGCTCGTGCTTTCGCATTTTTCGCATACTTGTTGGCCAGATCCTGGGCTTTTTCTGGTTTGGATCACGTAGTAATATGGTACCATACCGAAACAGTCAACTAAACCTGGATCCGATTAATATTTTAGAGGATAACGCCGGTTATGTCTGGGTTAGGTCTGGTATTTGCCATCATCTAGCTCATACTTTCGCTTTTTTCGCATACTTGAATGACCAGATCCTGGGCTTTTTCTGGTTTGGATCACGTAGTAATGTGGCACCACACTGTAATAGTCAATTAAACCTCGTCCCGATTAATATTTTAGGGGATAACGCCGGTGATGTCTGGGTCAGGTCTGGTATTTGCCTTCATCTGGCTCGAATTTTCGCATTTTTCGCATACTTGTTGGCCAGATCCTGCCCTTTTTCTCGTTAGGATCACGTATTAATGTGGTACCACACTCAAATTGTCAATAAAACCTGGTTCCGATTAATATTTTAGAGGACAACGCCGGTTATGCCTGGGTTAGGTCTGGTATTTGCCATCATCTACCTCCTACTTTCGCTTTTTTCGCATACTTGTTGGCCAGATCCTGGGTTTTTTCTGGTTTGGATCACGTAGTAATGTGGTACCACACCGAAACAGTCGATTAAACCTGGTTCCGATTAATATTTTAAAGGATACCGCCGGTTATGTCTGGGTTAGGTCTGGTATTTGGAATCATCTGCCTCATACTTTCGCATTTTTCGCATACTTGTTGGCCAGATCCTGGGTTTTTTCTGGTTTGGATCACGTAGTAATGTGGTACCACACCGAAACAGTCGATTAAACCTGGTTCCGATTAATATTTTAAAGGATACCGCCGGTTATGTCTGGGTTAGGTCTGGTATTTGGAATCATCTGCCTCATACTTTCGCATTTTTCGCATACTTGTTGGCCACATCCTGGGCTTTTTCTGGTTTGGATCACGTAGTAATATGGTACCACACCGATACAGTAAATTAAACCTGGATTCGATCAATATTTTAGGGGATAACACTGGTTAGGGCTGTGTTACGTCTGGTATTTGCAATCATGTGTCTCATACTTTCGTATGTTTCGCATACTTGTTGGCCATATCCTCGGCTTTTTCTGGTTTGGATCAGGTAGTAATATGGTACCACACCGAAACAGTCAACTAAACCTGGATCCGATTAATATTTTAGAGGATAACGCCGGTTATGGCTGGGTTAGGTCTGGTATTTGCAAACATCTAGCTCATACTTTCGCATTTTTCGCATACTTGATGGCCAGATCGTGGCGTTTTTCTGGATTGGATCACGTAGTAATATGGCACCACACTGAAACAGTCAATTCAACCTGGTTCCGAGTAATATTTTGGAGATTAACGCCGGTTAGGTCCGGGTTACGTCTGGTATTTGCAATCATCTAGCCCATACTTTCGCATTTTTCGAATACTTGTTGGCCAGATCCTGGCATTTATTTGGTTTGGATCACGCAGTAATGTGGTACCACACCGAAACAGTCAACTAAACCTGGATTCGATTAATATTTTAGAGGACAACGCCGGTTATGCTTGGGTTAGGTCTGGTATTTGCCCTCATCTGGCTCGTACTTTCGCAGTTTTCGCATACTTGAATGGGCAGATCCTGGATTCTTTTCCGGTTAGGTCACGTAATAAAGTGGTACCGCGCTGAAACGGTCAATTAAACCTGGTTTCGATCAAAATTTTAGAGGATAACGCTGGTTATGTCTGGGTTAGTTCTGGTATTTGCAATCATCTGGCTCGTGCTTTCGCATTTCTCGCATACTTGTTGGCCAGATCCTGGGCTTTTTCTGAACCACACTGAAACTGTCAATTAAACCTGATTCCGATTTATATTTTAGAGGATAACGCCGGTTATGTCTGGGTTAGTTCTGGTATTTGCTATAATCTGGCTCGTACTTTCGCATTTTTCGCATATTTGTTGGCCAGATCCTGGGTTTTTTCTGGTTCCGATCACGTGGTAGAGTTGTGCCACACTGGAACAGTCAATTAATCCTGGTTCCGATTATTATTTTAGCGGATAACGCCGGTTATCTCTGGGTTAGGTCTGGTATTTATCATCATCTGACTCAGATTTTCGGATTCTTCGCATACTTGTTGGCCAGATCCTGGGTTTTTTCTGGTTTGGATCACGTAGTAAAGTGGTACCACACCGAAACAGTCGATTAAACCTGGTTCCGATTAATATTTTAAAGGATACCGCCGGTTATGTCTGGGTTAGGTCTGGCATTTGGAATCATCTGCCTCATACTTTCGCATTTTTCGCTTACTTGTTGGCCAGATCCTGGGCTTTTTCTGGTTTGGATCACGTAGTAATATGGTACCACACCGACACAGTAAATTTAACCTGGATTCGATTAATATTTTAGGCGATAACGCCGGTTATGTCTGGGTTAGTTCAGGTATTTGCAACCATCTGGCTCGTGCTTTCGCATTTTTCGCATACTTGTTGGCCAGATCCTGGGCTTTTTCTGGTTTGGATCACGTAGTAATATGGTACCAAACCGATACAGTAAATTTAACCTGGATTCGAACAATATTTTAGGGGATAACACGGGTTAGGGCTGGGTTACGTCTGGTATTTGCAATCATCTGGCTCGTACTTTCGCATTTATCGCATACTTTTTGGCCAGGTCCTGGGTTTCCTCTGGTTTGGATCAGGTAGTAATGTGGTACCACAACGAAACAGTCAATTAAACCTAGTTGCGGTTAATATTTTGGAGGATAACGCCGGTTATGTCTGGGTTAGGTCTGGTATTTGCAAACATCTAGCTCATACTTTCGCATTTTTCGCATACTTGATGGCCAGATCGTGGCCTTTTTCTGGATTGGATCACGTAGTAGTGTGGTACCACACTCAAATTGTCAATAAAACCTGGTTCCGATTAATAGTTTAGAGGAGAACGCCGGTTTTGCCTGCGTTAGGTCTGCTATTTGCCATCTTCTAGCTCATACTTTCGCATTTTTCGCATACTTGATGGCCAGATCGTGGCCTTTTTCTGGATTGGATCACGTAGTAATATGGCACCACACTGAAACAGTCAATTCAACCTGGTTCCGAGTAATATTTTGAAGATTAACGCCGGTTACGTCCGGGTTACGTCTGGTATTTGCAATCATCTATCTCATACTTTCGCATTTTTCGCATACTTGAATGGCCAGACCCTGGCCTTTTTCGCGTTTGTTTCTCGTAGTTGTGGTACCACACTGTAACAGTCAATTAATCCCCGTTCCGATTAATATTTTAGAGGATAACGCCGGTCATGCTTGGGTTAGGTCTGGTATTTCCCCTCATCTGGCTCGTACTTTCGCAGTTTTCGCATACTTGAATGGGCAGATCCTGGATTCTTTTCCGGTTAGGTCACGTAATAAAGTGGTACCGCTCTGAAACGGTCAATTAAACCTGGTTTCGATCAAAATTTTAGAGGATAACGCTGGTTATGTCTGGGTTAGTTCTGGTATTTGCAATCATCTGGCTCGTGCTTTCGCATTTTTCGCATACTTGTTGGCCAGATCCTGGGCTTTTTCTGGTTTGGATCACGTAGTAATATGGTACCATACCGAAACAGTCAACTAAACCTGGATCCGATTAATATTTTAGAGGATAACGCCGGTTATGTCTGGGTTAGGTCTGGTATTTGCCATCATCTAGCTCATACTTTCGCTTTTTTCGCATACTTGAATGACCAGATCCTGTGCTTTTTCTGTTTAGGATCACGTATTAATGTGGTACCAAACTCAAATTGTCAATAAAACCTGGTTCCGATTAATATTTTAGAGGAGAACGCCGGTTTTGCCTGCGTTAGGTCTGCTATTTTCCATCTTCTAGCTCATACATTCGCTTTTTTCGCATACTTGAATGACCAGATCCTTGGCTTTTTCTGGTTTGGATCACGTACCAATGCTGTACCACTCCGAAACAGTCAATGAAACCTTGTTCCCATTAATATTTTAGAGGATAACGCCGGTTAGGTTTGTGTTAGGTCCGGTATTTGCTATAATCTGGCTCATACTTTCGCTACTTTAGCATACTTGTCGGCCAGATCCTGGGTTTTTTTCTGGTTAGGACCACGTAGTAATGAGGTACCACACCGAAACAGTCAACTAAACCTGGATCCGATTAATATTTTAGAGGAGAACGCCGGTTATGCCTGCGTTAGGTCTGGCATTTGCCATCATCTAGCTCATACTTTCGCATTTTTCGAATACTTTTCGGCCAGATCGTGGCATTTTTCTGGTTTCGATCACGTAGTAATGTGGTACCACACCGAAACAGTCAACTAAACCTGGATCCGATTAATATTTTAGAGGATAACGCCGGTTATGTCTGGGTTAGGTCTGGTATTTGCCATCATCTAGCCCATACTTTCGCATTTTTCGCATACTTGTTGGCCAGATCCTTGGCTATTTCTGGTTTGGATTACGTAGCAATGCTGTACCACTTCGGAACAGTCAATGAAACCTTGTTCCCATTAATATTTTAGAGGATAACGCCGGTTAGGTTTGTGTTAGGTCCGGTATTTGCTATAATCTGGCTAATACTTTCGCTACTGTAGCATACTTGTTGGCCAGATCCTGGGTTTTTTTCTGGTTAGGACCACGTAGTAATGTGGTACCACACTGTAATAGTCAATGATACCTGGTTCCGATTAATATTTTAAAGGATACCGCCGGTTATGGCTGGGTTAGGTCTGGTATTTGGAATCATCTGGCTCATACTTTCGCATTTTTCGCGTACTTGTTGGCCGGATCCTGGCCTTTTTCTGAACCACACTGAAACTGTCAATTAAACTTGGTTCCGATTTATATTTTAGAGGATAACGCCGGTTATGTCTGGGTTAGTTCTGGTATTTGCTATAATCTGGCTCGTACTTTCGCATTTTTCGCATACTTGTTGGCCAGATCCTGGATTTTTTCTGGTTCCGATCACGTGGTACAGTTGTACCACACCGAAACTGTCGATTAAACCTGGTTCCGATTAATATTTTAAAAGATACCGCCGGTTATGTCTGGGTTAGGTCTGGTATTTGGAATCATCTGCCTCATACTTTCGCATTTTTCGCTTACTTGTTGGCCAGATCCTGGGCTTTTTCTGGTTTGGATCACGTAGTAATGTGGTACCACACTGTAATAGTCAATTAAACCTCGTCCCGATTAACATTTTAGGGGATAACGCCGGTGATGTCTGGGTCAGGTCTGGTATTTGCCTTCATCTGGCTCGAATTTTCGCATTTTTCGCATACTTGTTGGCCAGATCCTGCCCTTTTTCTGGTTAGGATCACATATTAATGTGGTACCACACTCAAATTGTCAATAAAACCTGGTTCCGATTAATAGTTTAGAGGAGAACGCCGGTTTTGCCTGTGTTAGGTCTGGTATTTGCAAACATCTAGCTCATACTTTCGCATTTTTCGCATACTTGATGGCCAGATCGTGGCCTTTTTCTGGATTGGATCACGTAGTAATATGGCACCACACTGAAACTGTCAATTCAACCTGGTTCCGAGTAATATTCTGGAGATTAGCGCCGGTTAGGTCCGGGTTACGTCTGGTATTTGCAATCATCTATCTCATACTTTCGCATTTTTCGCATATTTGAATGGCCAGACCCTGGCCTTTTTCGCGTTTGTTTCCCGTAGTAATGTGGTACCACACTGTAACAGTCAATTAAACCCCGTTCCGATTAATATTTTAGAGGACAACGCCGGTTATGCTTGGGTTAGGTCTGGTATTTACCCTCATCTGGCACGTACTTTCGCATTTTTCGCATACTTGTTGGCCAGATCCTGGGCTTTTTCTGGTTTCGATCACGTAGTAATATGGTACCATACCGAAACAGTCAACTAAACCTGTATCCGATTAATATTTTAGAGGATAACGCCGGTTATGTCTGGGTTAGGTCTGGTATTTGCCATCATCTAGCTCATACATTCGCTTCTTTCGCATACTTGAATGACCAGATCCTTGGCTTTTTCTGGTTTGGATCACGTAGCAATGCTGTACCACTCCGAAACAGTCAATGAAACCTTGTTCCCATTAATATTTTAGAGGATAACGCCGGTTAGGTTTGTGTTAGGTCCGGTATTTGCTATAATCTGGCTCATACTTTCGCTACTTTAACACACTTGTTGGCCAGATCCTGGGCTCTCGCTGATTTGGATCACGTAGTAATGTTTTACCACACCGAAAAAGTCAATCAAACGTGGTTGCGATTAATATTTTAGAGGATAACGCCGGTTATGGCTGGGTTAGGCCTGGTATTTGGCATCATCTAGCTCTTACTTTCGCATTTTTCGCATACTTGTTGGCCAGATCCTGGGCTTTTTCTGGTTTGGATCACGTAGTAATATGGCACCACACCGATACAGTAAATTTAACCTGGATTCGATCAATATTTTAGGGGATAACACGGGTTAGGGCTGGGTTACGTCTGGTATTTGCAAACATGTGTCTCATACTTTCGTATGTTTCGCATACTTGTTGGCCATATCCTGGGTTTTTTTCTGGATTGGATCACGTAGTGATATGGCACCACACTGAAACAGTCAATTCAACCTTGGTCCGAGTAATATTTTGGAGATTAACGCCGGTTAGGTCCGGGTTACGTCTGGTATTTGCAATCATCTATCTCATATATTCGCATTTTTCGCATACTTGAATGGCCAGATCCTGGGCTTTTTCTGGTTTGGATCACGTAGTAATGTGGTACCGCACTGTAATTGTCAATTAAACCTCGTCCCGATTAATATTTTAGGGGATAACGCCGGTGATGTCTGGGTCAGGTGTGGTATTTGCCTCCATCTGGCTCGAATTTTCGCATTTTTCGCATACTTGTTGGCCAGATCCTGCCCTTTTTCTGGTTAGGATCACGTATTAATGTGGTACCACACTCAAATTGTCAATAAAACCTGGTTCCGATTAATATTTTAGAGGAGAACGCCGGTTATGCCTGGGTTGGGTCTGGTATTTATCATCATCTGACTCAGATTTTCGGATTCTTCGCATACTTGTTGGCCAGATCCTGGGTTGTTTCTGGTTTGGATCACGTAGTAAAGTGGTACCACACCGAAACAGTCGATTAAACCTGGTTCCGATTAATATTTTTAGGATACCGCCGGTTATGTCTGGGTTAGGTCTGGTATTTGGAATCATCTGCCTCATACATTCGCATTTTTCGCTTACTTGTTGGCCAGATCCTCGTTTTTTCCGGTTTGGATCACGTAATAATGTGGTACCACACTGAAACAGTCAAATAAACCTGGTTCCGATTAATATTTTGGCGGATAACGCCGGTTATGTCTGGGTTAGGTCTGGTATTTGCAATCATCTGACTCGTGCTTTCGCATTTTTCGCATACTTGTTGGCCAGATCCTGGGCTTTTTCTGATTTGGATCACGTAGTAATATGGTACCACACCGAAACAGTCAACTAAACCTGGATCCGATTAATATTTTAGAGGATAACGCCGGTTATGTCTGGGTTAGGTCTGGTATTTGCTATCATCTAGCTCATACTTTTGCATTTTTCGCATACTTGAATGACCAGATCCTGGGCTTTTTCTGGTTAGGATCACGTATTAATGTGGTACCACACTCAAATTGTCAATAAAACCTGGTTCCGAGTAATATTTTGGCGGATAACGCCGGTTAGGTTTGTGTTAGGTCCGGTATTTGCTATAATCTGGCTCATACTTTCGCTACTTTAGCATACTTGTTGACCAGATCCTGGGCTCTCGCTGATTTGGATCACGTAGTAATGTTTTACCACACCGAAAAAGTCAATCAAACGTGGTAGCGATTAATATTTTAGAGGATAACGCCGGTTATGGCTGGGTTAGGCCTGGTATTTGGCATCATCTAGCTCTTACTTTCGCATTTTTCGCATACTTGTTGGCCAGATCATGGGCTTTTTCTGGTTTGGATCACGTAGTAATATGGCACCACACCGAAACAGTCGATTAAACCTGGTTCCGATTAATATTTTAAATGATATAGCCGGTTATGTCTGGGTTAGGTCTGGTATTTGGAATCATCTGCCTCATACTTTCGCATTTTTCGCTTACTTGTTGGCCAGGTCCTCGGTTCTTTCCGGTTTGGATCACGTAATAATGTGGCACCACACTGTAATAGTCAATTAAACCTCGTCCCGATTAATATTTTAGGGGATAACGCCGGTGATGTCTGGGTCAGGTCTGGTATTTGCCTTCATGTGGCTCGAATTTTCGCATTTTTCGCATACTTGTTGGCCAGATCCTCGTTTTTTCCGGTTTGGATCACGTAATAATGTGGCACCACACTGAAACAGTCAATTCAACCTGGTTCCGAGTAATTTTTTGGAGATTAGCGCCGGTTAGGTCCGGGTTACGTCTGGTATTTGCAATCATCTATCTCATACTTTCGCATTTTTCGCATACTTGATTGGCCAGATCCTGGGCTTTTTCTGGTTTGGATCACGTAGTAATGTGGCACCACACTGTAATAGTCAATAAAACCTCGTCCCGATTAATATTTTAGGGGATAACGCCGGTGATGTCTGGGTCAGGTCTGGTATTTGCCTTCATCTGGCTCGAATTTTCGCATTTTTCGCATACTTGTTGGCCAGATCCTGCCCTTTTTCTGGTCAGGATCACGTATTAATGTGGTACCACACTCAAATTGCCAATAAAACCTGGTTCCGATTAATATTTTAGAGGAGAACGCCGGTTATGCCTGGGTTAGGTCTGGTATTTGCCATCATCTACCTCCTACTTTCGCTTTTTTCGCATACTTGAATGACCAGATCCTGGGCTTTTTCTGGTTTGGATCACGTAGTAATGTGGTACCACACTGTAATAGTCAATTAATCCTGGTTCCGATTATTATTTTAGAGGATAACGCCGGATATGTCTGGGTTAGGTCTGGTATTTATCATCATCTGACTCAGATTTTCGGATTCTTCGCATACTTGTTGGCCAGATCCTGGGTTTTTTCTGGTTTGGATCACGTAGTAATGTGGTACCACACCGAAACAGTCGATTAAACCTGGTTCCGATTAATATTTTAAAGGATACCGCCGGTTATGTCTGGGTTAGGTCTGGTATTTGGAATCATCTGCCTCATACTTTCGCATTTTTCGCATACTTGTTGGCCAGATCCTGGGCTTTTTCTGGTTTGGATCACGTAGTAATATGGTACCACACCGATACAGTAAATTTAACCTGGATTCGATCAATATTTTAGGGGATAACACGGGTTAGGGCTGGGTTACGTCTGGTATTTGCAATCATGTGTCTCATACTTTCGTATGTTTCGCATACTTGTTGGCCATATCCTGGGCTTTTTCTGGTTTGGATCAGGTAGTAATGTGGTACCACACCGAAACAGTCAACTAAACCTGGATTCGATTAATATTTTAGAGGACAACGCCGGTTATGCTTGGGTTAGGTCTGGTATTTGCCCTCATCTGGCTCGTACTTTCGCAGTTTTCGCATACTTGAATGGGCAGATCCTGGATTCTTTTCCGGTTTGGTCACGTAATAAAGTGGTACCGCGCTGAAACGGTCAAGTAAACCTGGTTTCGATCAAAATTTTAGAGGATAACGCTGGTTATGTCTGGGTTAGTTCTGGTATTTGCAATCATCTGGCTCGTGCTTTCGCATTTTTCGCATACTTGTTGGTCAGATCCTGGGCTTTTTCTGAACCACACTGAAACTGTCAATTAAACCTGATTCCGATTTATATTTTAGAGGATAACGCCGGTTATGTCTGGCTTAGTTCTGGTATTTGCTATAATCTGGCTCGTACTTTCGCATTTTTCGCATATTTTTTGGCCAGATCCTGGGTTTTTTCTGGTTCCGATCACGTGGTAGAGTTGTGCCACACTGGAACAGTCAATTAATCCTGGTTCCGATTATTATTTTAGCGGATAACGCCGGTTATCTCTGGGTTAGGTCTGGTATTTACCATCATCTGACTCAGATTTTCGGATTCTTCGCATACTTGTTGGCCAGATCCTGGGTTTTTTCTGGTTTGGATCACGTAGTAATGTGGTACCACACCGAAACAGTCGATTAAACCTGGTTCCGATTAATATTTTAAAGGATACCGCCGGTTATGTCTGGGTTAGGTCTGGTATTTGGAATCATCTGCCTCATACTTTCGCATTTTTCGCATACTTGATGGCCAGATCATGGGCTTTTTCTGGTTTGGATCACGTAGTAATATGGTACCACACCGATACAGTAAATTTAACCTGGATTCGATCAATATTTTAGGGGATAACACGGGTTAGGGCTGGGTTACGTCTGGTATTTGCAATCATGTGTCTCATACTTTCGTATGTTTCGCATACTTGTTGGCCATATCCTGGGCTTTTTCTGGTTTGGATCAGGTAGTAATATGGTACCACACCGAAACAGTCAACTAAACCTGGATCCGATTAATATTTTAGAGGATAACGCCGGTTATGGCTGGGTTAGGTCTGGTATTTGCAAACATCTAGCTCATACTTTCGCATTTTTCGCATACTTGATGGCCAGATCGTGGCCTTTTTCTGGATTGGATCACGTAGTAGTGTGGTACCACACTCAAATTGTCAATAAAACCTGGTTCCGATTAATAGTTTAGAGGAGAACGCCGGTTTTGCCTGCGTTAGGTCTGCTATTTGCCATCTTCTAGCTCATACTTTCGCATTTTTCGCATACTTGATGGCCAGATCGTGGCCTTTTTCTGGATTGGATCACGTAGTAATATGGCACCACACTGAAACAGTCAATTCAACCTGGTTCCGAGTAATATTTTGAAGATTAACGCCGGTTACGTCCGGGTTACGTCTGGTATTTGCAATCATCTATCTCATACTTTCGCATTTTTCGCGTACTTGTTGGCCGGATCCTGGCCTTTTTCTGAACCACACTGAAACTGTCAATTAAACCTGGTTCCGATTTATATTTTAGAGGATAACGCCGGTTATGTCTGGGTTAGTTCTGGTATTTGCTATAATCTGGCTCGTACTTTCGCATTTTTCGCATACTTGTTGGCCAGATCCTGGATTTTTTCTGGTTCCGATCACGTGGTACAGTTGTACCACACCGAAACAGTCGATTAAACCTGGTTCCGATTAATATTTTAAAGGATACCGCCGGTTATGTCTGGGTTAGGTCTGGTATTTGGAATCATCTGGCTCATACTTTCGCATTTTTCGCTTACTTGTTGGCCAGATCCTGGGCTTTTTCTGGTTTGGATCACGTAGTAATGTGGTACCACACTGTAATAGTCAATTAAACCTCGTCCCGATCAATATTTTAGGGGATAACGCCGGTGATGTCTGGGTCAGGTCTGGTATTTGCCTTCATCCGGCTCGAATTTTCGCATTTTTCGCATACTTGTTGGCCAGATCCTGCCCTTTTTCTGGTTAGGATCACATATTAATGTGGTACCACACTCAAATTGTCAATAAAACCTGGTTCCGATTAATAGTTTAGAGGAGAACGCCGGTTATGTCTGGGTTAGGTCTGGTATTTGGAATCATCTGGCTCATACTTTCGCATTTTTCGCTTACTTGTTGGCCAGATCCTCGGTTTTTTCCGGTTTGGATCACGTAATAATGTGGTACCACACTGAAACAGTCAAATAAGCCTGGTTCCGATTAATATTTTAGGCGATAACGCCGGTTATGTCTGGGTTAGTTCTGGTATTTGCAATCATCTGGCTCGTGCTTTCGCATTTTTCGCATACTTGTTGGCCAGATCGTGGCCTTTTTCTGGATTGGATCACGTAGTAATATGGCACCACACTGAAACTGTCAATTCAACCTGGTTCCAAGTAATATTCTGGAGATTAACGCCGGTTAGGTCCGGGTTACGTCTGGTATTTGCAATCATCTATCTCATACTTTCGCATTTTTCGCATATTTGAATGGCCAGACCCTGGCCTTTTTCGCGTTTGTTTCCCGTAGTAATGTGGTACCACACTGTAACAGTCAATTAAACCCCGTTCCGATTAATATTTTAGAGGACAACGCCGGTTATGCTTGGGTTAGGTCCGGTATTTGCTATAATCTGGCTCATACTTTCGCTACTTTAGCATACTTGTTGGCCAGATCCTGGGCTCTCGCTGATTTGGATCACGTAGTAATGTTTTACCACACCGAAAAAGTCAATCAAACGTGGTTGCGATTAATATTTTAGAGAATAGCGCCGGTTATGGCTGGGTTAGGCCTGGTATTTGGCATCATCTAGCTCTTACTTTCGCATTTTTCGCATACTTGTTGGCCAGATCCTGGCCTTTTTCGGGTTTGGTTCCCGTAGTAATGTGGTACCACGCTGTAACAATCAATTAAACCCGGTTGCGATTAATATTTTAGAGGATAACGCCGGTTATGTCTGGGTTAGGTCTGGTATTTGCCCTCATCTGGCTCGTACTTTCGCAGTTTTCGCATACTTGAATGGGCAGATCATGGATTCTTTTCCGGTTAGGTCACGTAATAAAGTGGTACCGCGCTGAAACGGTCAATTAAACCTGGTTTCGATCAAAATTTTAGAGGATAACGCTGGTTATGTCTGGGTTAGTTCTGGTATTTGCAATCATCTGACTCGTGCTTTCGCATTTTTCGCATACTTGTTGGCCAGATCCTGGGCTTTTTCTGGTTTGGATCACGTAGTAATATGGTACCACACCGAAGCAGTCAACTAAACCTGAATCCGATTTATATTTTAGAGGATAACGCCGGTTATGTCTGGGTTAGGTCTGGTATTTGCCATCATCTAGCTCATACTTTCGCTTTTTTCGCATACTTGAATGACCAGATCCTGGGCTTCCTCTGGTTAGGATCACGTATTAACGTGGTATCACACTCAAATTGTCAATAAAACCTGGTTCCGATTAATATTTTAGAGGAGAACGCCGGTTTTGCCTGCGTTAGGTCTGCTATTTTCCTACTTCTAGCTCATAGTTTCGCTTTTTTCGCATACTTGAATGACCAGATCCTTGGCTTTTTCTGGTTTGGATGACGTAGCAATGCTGTACCACTCCGAAACAGTCAATGAAACCTTGTTCCCATTAATATTTTACAGGATAACGCCGGTTAGGTTTGTGTTAGGTCCGGTATTTGCTATAATCTGGCTAATACTTTCGCTACTTTAGCATACTTGTTGGCCAGATCCTGGGTTTTTTTCTGGTTAGGACCACGTAGTAATGTGGTACCACACCGAAACTGTCAATTTAACTTTGTTCCGATTAATATTTTAGAGGATACCGCCGGTTATGTCTGGGTTAGGTCTGGTATTTGGAATCATCTGCCTCATACTTTCGCATTTTTCGCTTACTTGTTGGCCAGATCCTGGACTTTTTCTGGTTTGGATCACGTAGTAGTGTGGTACCACACTGTAATAGTCAATTAAACCTCGTCCCGATTAATATCTTAGGGGATAACGCCGGTGATGTCTGGGTCAGGTCTGGTATTTGCCTTGATCTGGCTCGAATTCTCGCATCTTTCGCATACTTGTTGGCCAGATCCTGCCCTTTTTCTGGTTAGGATCACGTATTAATGTGGTACCACACTCAAATTGTCAATAAAACCTGGTTCCGATTAATAGTTTAGAGGAGAACGCCGGTTTTGCCTGCGTTAGGTCTGCTATTTGCCATCTTCTAGCTCATACTTTCGCTTTTTTCGCATACTTGAATGACCAGATCCTGGGCTTCTGCTGGTTTGGATCACGTAGTAATGTGGTACCACACTGTAATAGTCAATTAATCCTGGTTCCGATTATTATTTTAGAGGATAACGCCGGTTATGTCTGGGTTAGGTCTGGTATTTATTATCATCTGACTCAGATTTTCGGATTCTTCGCATACTTGTTGGCCAGATCCTGGGTTCTTTCTGGTTTGGATCACGTAGTAATGCGGTACCACACCGAAACAGTCGATTAAACCTGGTTCCGATTAATATTTTAAAGGATACCGCCGGTTATGTCTGGGTTAGGTCTGGTATTTGGAATCATCTGCCTCATACTACCGCATTTTTCGCTTACTTGTTGGCCAGATCCTCGGTTTTTTCCGGTTTGGATCACGTAATAATGTGGTACCACACAGAAACAGTCAAATAAGCCTGGTTCCGATTAATATTTTAGGCGATAACACCGGTTATGTCTGGGTTAGTTCTGGTATTTGCTATCATCTGGCTCGTGCTTTCGCATTTTTCGCATACTTGTTGGCCAGATCCTGGGCTTTTTCTGGTTTGGATCACGTAGTAATATGGTACCACACCGATACAGTAAATTTAACCCGGATTCGATGAATATTTTAGGGGATAACAGGGGTTAGGGCTGGGTTACGTCTGGTATTTGCAATCATCTGGCTCGTACTTTCGCATTTATCGCATACTTTTTGGCCAGGTCCTGAGTTTCCTCTGGTTTGGATCACGTAGTAATGTGGTACCAACGAAACAGTCAATTAAACCTAGTTGCGGTTAATATTTTGGAGGATAACGCCGGTTATGTCTGGGTTAGGTCTGGTATTTGCCATCATCTAGCCCATACTTTCGCATTTTTCGAATACTTGTTGGCCAGATCCTGCCCTTTTTCTGGTTAGGATCACGTATTAATGTGGTACCACACTCAAATTGTCAATAAAACCTGGTTCCGATTAATAGTTTAGAGGAGAACGCCGGTTTTGCCTGCGTTAGGTCTGCTATTTGCCATCTTCTAGCTCATACTTTCGCTTTTTTCGCATACTTGAATGACCAGATCCTGGGCTTTTTCTGGTTTGGATCACGTAGTACTGTGGTACCACACTGTAATAGTCAATTAATCCTGGTTCCGATTATTATTTTAGAGGATAACGCCGGTTATGTCTGGGTTAGGTCTGGTATTTGCCATCATCTAGCCCATACTTTCGCATTTTTCGAATACTTGTTGGCCAGATCCTGGCCTTTTTCGGGTTTGGTTCCCGTAGTAATGTGGTACCACGCTGTAACAGTCAATTAAACCCGGTTGCGATTAATATTTTAGAGGATAACGCCGGTTATGTCTGGGTTAGGTCTGGTATTTGCCATCATCTAGCTCATACTTTCGCTTTTTTCGCATACTTGAATGACCAGATCCTGGGCTTTCTCTGGTTAGGATCACGTATTAACGTGATACCACGCTCAAATTGTCAATAAAACCTGGTTCCGATTAATATTTTAGAGGAGAACGCCGGTTCTGCCTGCGTTAGGTCTGCTATTTTCCATCTTCTAGCTCATACTTTCGCTTTTTCGCATACTTGAATGACCAGATCCTTGGCTTTTTCTGGTTTGGATTACGTAGCAATGCTGTACCACTCCGAAACAGTCAATGAAACCTTGTTCCCATTAATATTTTAGAGGATAACGCCGGTTAGGTTTGTGTTAGGTCCGGTATTTGCTATAATCTGGCTAATACTTTCGCTACTTTAGCATACTTGTTGGCCAGATCCTGGGTTTTTTTCTGGTTTGGATCACGTAGTAATGTGGTACCACACTGTAATAGTCAATTAAACCTGGTTCCGATTAATATTTTAAAGGATACCGCCGGTTATGTCTGGGTTAGGTCTGGTATTTGGAATCATCTGGCTCATACTTTCGCATTTTTCGCTTACTTGTTGGCCAGATCCTCGGTTTTTTCCGGTTTGGATCACGTAATAATGTGGTACCACACTGAAACAGTCAAATAAGCCTGGTTCCGATTAATATTTTAGGCGATAACGCCGGTTATGTCTGGGTTAGGTCTGGTATTTGGAATCATCTGGCTCATACTTTCGCATTTTTCGCTTACTTGTTGGCCAGATCCTCGGTTTTTTCCGGTTTGGATCACGTAATAATGTGGTACCACACAGAAACAGTCAAATAAGCCTGGTTCCGAGTAATATTCTGGAGATTAACGCCGGTTAGGTCCGGGTTACGTCTGGTATTTGCAATCATCTATCTCATACTTTCGCATTTTTCACATATTTGAATGGCCAGACCCTGGCCTTTTTCGCGTTTGTTTCCCGTAGTAATGTGGTACCACACTGTAACAGTCAATTAAACCCCGTTCCGATTAATATTTTAGAGGACAACGCCGGTTATGCTTGGGTTAGGTCTGGTATTTGCCCTCATCTGGCACGTACATTCGCACTTTTCGCATACTTGAATGGGCAGATCCTGGATTCTTTTCCGGTTAGGACACGTAATAATGTGGTACCGCGCTGAAACGGTCAATAAAACCTGGTTTCGATCAAAATTTTAGAGGATAACGCTGGTTATGTCTGGGTTAGTTCTGGTATTTGCAATCATTTGGCTCGTGCTTTCGCATTTTTCGCATACTTGTTGGCCAGATCCTGGGCTTTTTCTGGTTTCGATCACGTAGTAATATGGTACCATACCGAAACAGTCAACTAAACCTGTATCCGATAAATATTTTAGAGGATAACGCCGGTTATGTCTGGGTTAGGTCTGGTATTTGCCATCATCTAGCTCATACATTCGCTTCTTTCGCATACTTGAATGACCAGATCCTTGGCTTTTTCTGGTTTGGATCACGTAGCAATGCTGTACCACTCCGAAACAGTCAATGAAACCTTGTTCCCATTAATATTTTAGAGGATAACGCCGGTTAGGTTTGTGTTAGGTCCGGTATTTGCTATAATCTGGCTCATACTTTCGCTACTTTAACACACTTGTTGGCCAGATCCTGGGTTTTTTTCTGGTTAGGACCACGTAGTAATGTGGTACCACACCGAAACAGTCGATTAAACCTGGTTCCGATTAATATTTTAAAGGATACCGACGGTTATGTCTGGGTTAGGTCTGGTATTTGGAATCATCTGCCTCATACTTTCGTATGTTTCGCATACTTGTCGGCCATATCCTGGATTTTTTTCTGGTTGGGCTCACGTATTAATGTGGTGCCACACTGATATAGTCAATTAAACCTGGTTTCGATCAAAATTTTAGAGGATAACGCTGGTTATGTCTGGGATAGTTCTGGTATTTGCAATCATCTGGCTGGTGCTTTCGCATTTTTCGCATACTTGTTGGCCAGATCCTGGGCTTTTTCTGGTTTCGATCACGTAGTAATATGGTACCATACCGAAACAGTCAACTAAACCTGTATCCGATTAATATTTTAGAGGATAACGCCGGTTATGTCTGGGTTAGGTCTGGTATTTGCCATCATCTAGCTCATACATTCGCTTCTTTCGCATACTTGAATGACCAGATCCTTGGCTTTTTCTGGTTTGGATCACGTAGCAATGCTGTACCACTCCGAAACAGTCAATGAAACCTGGTTCCGATTAATATTTTAGAGGATAACGCCGGTTAGGTTTGTGTTAGGTCCGGTATTTGCTATAATCTGGCTCATACTTTCGCTACTTTAGCATACTTGTTGGCCAGATCCTGGGCTCTCGCTGATTTGGATCACGTAGTAATGTTTTACCACACCGAAAAAGTCAATCAAACGTGGTTGCGATTAATATTTTAGAGGATAACGCCGGTTATGTCTGGGTTAGGCCTGGTATTTGGCATCATCTAGCTCTTACTTTCGCATTTTTCGCATACTTGTTGGCCAGATCCTGGGCTTTTTCTGGTTTGGATCACGTAGTAATATGGCACCACACCGATACAGTAAATTTAACCTGGATTCGATCAATATTTTAGGGGATAACACGGGTTAGGGCTGGGTTACGTCTCGTATTTGCAAACATGTGTCTCATACTTTCGTATGTTTCGCATACTTGTTGGCCATATCCTGGGTTTTTTTCTGGATTGGATCACGTAGTGATATGGCACCACACTGAAACAGTCAATTCAACCAGGTTCCGAGTAATATTTTGGAGATTAACGCCGGTTAGGTCCGGGTTACGTCTGGTATTTGCAATCATCTATCTCATATATTCGCATTTTTCGCATACTTGAATGGCCAGATCCTGGGCTTTTTCTGGTTTGGATCACGTAGTAATGTGGTACCGCACTGTAATAGTCAATTAAACCTCGTCCCGATTAATATTTTAGGGGATAACGCCGGTGATGTCTGGGTCAGGTCTGGTATTTGCCTTCATCTGGCTCGAATTTTCGCATTTTTCGCATACTTGTTGGCCAGATCCTGCCCTTTTTCTGGTTAGGATCACGTATTAATGTGGTACCACACTCAAATTGTCAATAAAACCTGGTTCCGATTAATATTTTAGAGGAGAACGCCGGTTATGCCTGGGTTAGGTCTGGTATTTGCCATCATCTACCTCCTACTTTCGCTTTTTTCGCATACTTGAATGACCAGATCCTGGGCTATCTCTGGTTTCGATCACGTAGTAATGTGGTACCACACTGTAATAGTCAATTAATCCTGGTTCAGATTATTATTTTAGAGGATAACGCCGGTTATGTCTGGGTTAGGTCTGGTATTTATCATCATCTGACTCAGATTTTCGGATTCTTCGCATACTTGTTGGCCAGATCCTGGGTTTTTTCTGGTTTGGATCACGTAGTAAAGTGGTACCACACCGAAACAGTCGATTAAACCTGGTTCCGATTAATATTTTTAGGATACCGCCGGTTATGTCTGGGTTAGGTCTGGTATTTGGAATCATCTGCCTCATACTTTCGCATTTTTCGCTTACTTGTTGGCCAGATCCTCGTCTTTTCCGGTTTGGATCACGTAATAATGTGGTACCTCACTGAAACAGTCAAATAAACCTGGTTCCGATTAATATTTTGGCGGATAACGCCGGTTATGTCTGGGTTAGGTCTGGTATTTGCAATCATCTGACTCGTGCTTTCGCATTTTTCGCATACTTGTTGGCCAGATCCTGGGCTTTTTCTGATTTGGATCACGTAGTAATATGGTACCACCCCGAAACAGTCAACTAAACCTGGATCCGATTAATATTTTAGAGGATAACGCCGGTTATGTCTGGGTTAGGTCTGGTATTTGCTATCATCTAGCTCATACTTTCGCATTTTTCGCATACTTGAATGACCAGATCCTGGGCTTTTTCTGGTTAGGATCACGTATTAATGTGGTACCACACTCAAATTGTCAATAAAACCTGGTTCCGATTAATATTTTAAAGGATAACGCCGGTTGGGTTTGTGTAAGGTCCGGTATTTGCTATAATCTGGCTCATACTTTCGCTACTTTAGCATACTTGTTGGCCAGATCCTGGGCTCTCGCTGATTTGGATCACGTAGTAATGTGGTACCACACTGTAATAGTCAATTAATCCCGGTTCAGATTATTATTTTAGAGGATAACGCCGGTTATGTCTGGGTTAGGTCTGGTATTTATCATCATCTGACTCAGATTTTCGGATTCTTCGCATACTTGTTTATCCAGATCCTGGGTTTTTTCTGGTTTGGATCACGTAGTAAAGTGGTACCACACCGAAACTGTCAATTTAACTTTGTTCCGATTAATATTTTAGAGGATACCGCCGGTTATGTCTGGGTTAGGTCTGGTATTTGGAATCATCTGCCTCATACTTTCGCATTTTTCGCTTACTTGTTGGCCAGATCCTGGACTTTTTCTGGTTTGGATCACGTAGTAGTGTGGTACCACACTGTAATAGTCAATTAAACCTCGTCCCGATTAATATCTTAGGGGATAACGCCGGTGATGTCTGGGTCAGGTCTGGTATTTGCCTTGATCTGGCTCGAATTCTCGCATCTTTCGCATACTTGTTGGCCAGATCCTGCCCTTTTTCTGGTTATGATCACGTATTAATGTGGTACCACACTCAAATTGTCAATAAAACCTGGTTCCGATTAATAGTTTAGAGGAGAACGCCGGTTTTGCCTGCGTTAGGTCTGCTATTTGCCATCTTCTAGCTCATACTTTCGCTTTTTTCGCATACTTGAATGACCAGATCCTGGGCTTCTTCTGGTTTGGATCACGTAGTAATGTGGTACCACACTGTAATAGTCAATTAATCCTGGTTCCGATTATTATTTTAGAGGATAACGCCGGTTATGTCTGGGTTAGGTCTGGTATTTATTATCATCTGACTCAGATTTCCGGATTCTTCGCATACTTGTTGGCCAGATCCTGGGTTCTTTCTGGTTTGGATCACGTAGTAATGCGGTACCACACCGAAACAGTCGATTAAACCTGGTTCCGATTAATATTTTAAAGGATACCGCCGGTTATGTCTGGGTTAGGTCTGGTATTTGGAATCATCTGCCTCATACTACCGCATTTTTCGCTTACTTGTTGGCCAGATCCTCGGTTTTTTCCGGTTTGGATCACGTAATAATGTGGTACCACACAGAAACAGTCAAATAAGCCTGGTTCCGATTAATATTTTAGGCGATAACACCGGTTATGTCTGGGTTAGTTCTGGTATTTGCTATCATCTGGCTCGTGCTTTCGCATTTTTCGCATACTTGTTGGCCAGATCGTGGCCTTTTTCTGGATTGGATCACGTAGTAATATGGCACCACACTGAAACTGTCAATTCAACCTGGTTCCGAGTAATATTCTGGAGATTAACGCCGGTCAGGTCCGGGTTACGTCTGGTATTTGCAATCATCTATCTCATACTTTCGCATTTTTCACATATTTGAATGGCCAGACCCTGGCCTTTTTCGCGTTTGTTTCCCGTAGTAATGTGGTACCACACTGTAACAGTCAATTAAACCCCGTTCCGATTAATATTTTAGAGGACAACGCCGGTTATGCTTGGGTTAGGTCTGGTATTTGCCCTCATCTGGCACGTACATTCGCACTTTTCGCATACTTGAATGGGCAGGTCCTGGATTCTTTTCCGGTTAGGACACGTAATAAAGTGGTACCGCGCTGAAACGGTCAATTAAACCTGGTTTCGATCAAAATTTTAGAGGATAACGCTGGTTATGTCTGGGTTAGTTCTGGTATTTGCAATCATCTGGCTCGTGCTTTCGCATTTTTCGCATACTTGTTGGCCAGATCCTGGGCTTTTTCTGGTTTCGATCACGTAGTAATATGGTACCATACCGAAACAGTCAACTAAACCTGTATCCGATTAATATTTTAGAGGATAACGCCGGTTATGTCTGGGTTAGGTCTGGTATTTGCCATCATCTAGCTCATACATTCGCTTCTTTCGCATACTTGAATGACCAGATCCTTGGCTTTTTCTGGTTTGGATCACGTAGCAATGCTGTACCACTCCGAAACAGTCAATGAAACCTTGTTCCCATTAATATTTTAGAGGATAACGCCGGTTAGGTTTGTGTTAGGTCCGGTATTTGCTATAATCTGGCTAATACTTTCGCTACTTTAGCATACTTGTTGGCCAGATCCTGGGTTTTTTTCTGGTTTGGATCACGTAGTAATGTGGTACCACACTGTAATAGTCAATTAAACCTGGTTCCGATTAATATTTTAAAGGATACCGCCGGTTATGTCTGGGTTAGGTCTGGTATTTGGAATCATCTGGCTCATACTTTCGCATTTTTCGCTTACTTGTTGGCCAGATCCTCGGTTTTTTCCGGTTTGGATCACGTAATAATGTGGTACCACACTGAAACAGTCAAATAAGCCTGGTTCCGATTAATATTTTAGGCGATAACGCCGGTTATGTCTGGGTTAGGTCTGGTATTTGGAATCATCTGGCTCATACTTTCGCATTTTTCGCTTACTTGTTGGCCAGATCCTCGGTTTTTTCCGGTTTGGATCACGTAATAACGTGGTACCACACTGAAACAGTCAAATAAGCCTGGTTCCGATTAATATTTTAGGCGATAACGCCGGTTATGTCTGGGTTAGTTCTGGTATTTGCAATCATCTGGCTCGTGCTTTCGCATTATTCGCATACTTGTTGGCCAGATCGTGGCCTTTTTCTGGATTGGATCACGTAGTAATATGGCACCACACTGAAACTGTCAATTCAACCTGGTTCCGAGTAATATTCTGGAGATTAACGCCGGTCAGGTCCGGGTTACGTCTGGTATTTGCAATCATCTATCTCATACTTTCGCATTTTTCACATATTTGAATGGCCAGACCCTGGCCTTTTTCGCGTTTGTTTCCCGTAGTAATGTGGTACCACACTGTAACAGTCAATTAAACCCCGTTCCGATTAATATTTTAGAGGACAACGCCGGTTATGCTTGGGTTAGGTCTGGTATTTGCCCTCATCTGGCACGTACATTCGCACTTTTCGCATACTTGAATGGGCAGGTCCTGGATTCTTTTCCGGTTAGGACACGTAATAAAGTGGTACCGCGCTGAAACGGTCAATTAAACCTGGTTTCGATCAAAATTTTAGAGGATAACGCTGGTTATGTCTGGGTTAGTTCTGGTATTTGCAATCATCTGGCTCGTGCTTTCGCATTTTTCGCATACTTGTTGGCCAGATCCTGGGCTTTTTCTGGTTTCGATCACGTAGTAATATAGTACCATACCGAAACAGTCAACTAAACCTGTATCCGATAAATATTTTAGAGGATAACGCCGGTTATGTCTGGGTTAGGTCTGGTATTTGCCATCATCTAGCTCATACATTCGCTTCTTTCGCATACTTGAATGACCAGATCCTTGGCTTTTTCTGGTTTGGATCACGTAGCAATGCTGTACCACTCCGAAACAGTCAATGAAACCTTGTTCCCATTAATATTTTAGAGGATAACGCCGGTTAGGTTTGTGTTAGGTCCGGTATTTGCTATAATCTGGCTCATACTTTCGCTACTTTAACACACTTGTTGGCCAGATCCTGGGTTTTTTTCTGGTTAGGACCACGTAGTAATGTGGTACCACACCGAAACAGTCGATTAAACCTGGTTCCGATTAATATTTTAAAGGATACCGACGGTTATGTCTGGGTTAGGTCTGGTATTTGGAATCATCTGCCTCATACTTTCGTATGTTTCGCATACTTGTCGGCCATATCCTGGATTTTTTTCTGGTTGGGCTCACGTATTAATGTGGTGCCACACTGATATAGTCAATTAAACCTGGTTTCGATCAAAATTTTAGAGGATAACGCTGGTTATGTCTGGGTTAGTTCTGGTATTTGCAATCATCTGGCTGGTGCTTTCGCATTTTTCGCATACTTGTTGGCCAGATCCTGGGCTTTTTCTGGTTTCGATCACGTAGTAATATGGTACCATACCGAAACAGTCAACTAAACCTGTATCCGATTAATATTTTAGAGGATAACGCCGGTTATGTCTGGGTTAGGTCTGGTATTTGCCATCATCTAGCTCATACATTCGCTTCTTTCGCATACTTGAATGACCAGATCCTTGGCTTTTTCTGGTTTGGATCACGTAGCAATGCTGTACCACTCCGAAACAGTCAATGAAACCTGGTTCCGATTAATATTTTAGAGGATAACGCCGGTTAGGTTTGTGTTAGGTCCGGTATTTGCTATAATCTGGCTCATACTTTCGCTACTTTAGCATACTTGTTGGCCAGATCCTGGGCTCTCGCTGATTTGGATCACGTAGTAATGTTTTACCACACCGAAAAAGTCAATCAAACGTGGTTGCGATTAATATTTTAGAGGATAACGCCGGTTATGTCTGGGTTAGGCCTGGTATTTGGCATCATCTAGCTCTTACTTTCGCATTTTTCGCATACTTGTTGGCCAGATCCTGGGCTTTTTCTGGTTTGGATCACGTAGTAATATGGCACCACACCGATGCAGTAAATTTAACCTGGATTCGATCAATATTTTAGGGGATAACACGGGTTAGGGCTGGGTTACGTCTGGTATTTGCAAACATGTGTCTCATACTTTCGTATGTTTCGCATACTTGTTGGCCATATCCTGGGTTTTTTTCTGGATTGGATCACGTAGTGATATGGCACCACACTGAAACAGTCAATTCAACCAGGTTCCGAGTAATATTTTGGAGATTAACGCCGGTTAGGTCCGGGTTACGTCTGGTATTTGCAATCATCTATCTCATATATTCGCATTTTTCGCATACTTGAATGGCCAGATCCTGGGCTTTTTCTGGTTTGGATCACGTAGTAATGTGGTACCGCACTGTAATAGTCAATTAAACCTCGTCCCGATTAATATTTTAGGGGATAACGCCGGTGATGTCTGGGTCAGGTCTGGTATTTGCCTTCATCTGGCTCGAATTTTCGCATTTTTCGCATACTTGTTGGCCAGATCCTGCCCTTTTTCTGGTTAGGATCACGTATTAATGTGGTACCACACTCAAATTGTCAATAAAACCTGGTTCCGATTAATATTTTAGAGGAGAACGCCGGTTATGCCTGGGTTAGGTCTGGTATTTGCCATCATCTACCTCCTACTTTCGCTTTTTTCGCATACTTGAATGACCAGATCCTGGGCTATCTCTGGTTTCGATCACGTAGTAATGTGGTACCACACTGTAATAGTCAATTAATCCTGGTTCAGATTATTATTTTAGAGGATAACGCCGGTTATGTCTGGGTTAGGTCTGGTATTTATCATCATCTGACTCAGATTTTCGGATTCTTCGCATACTTGTTGGCCAGATCCTGGGTTTTTTCTGGTTTGGATCACGTAGTAAAGTGGTACCACACCGAAACAGTCGATTAAACCTGGTTCCGATTAATATTTTTAGGATACCGCCGGTTATGTCTGGGTTAGGTCTGGTATTTGGAATCATCTGCCTCATACTTTCGCATTTTTCGCATACTTGAATGACCAGATCCTGGGCTTTTTCTGGTTAGGATCACGTATTAATGTGGTACCACACTCAAATTGTCAATAAAACCTGGTTCCGATTAATATTTTAAAGGATAACGCCGGTTGGGTTTGTGTAAGGTCCGGTATTTGCTATAATCTGGCTCATACTTTCGCTACTTTAGCATACTTGTTGGCCAGATCCTGGGCTCTCGCTGATTTGGATCACGTAGTAATGTGGTACCACACTGTAATAGTCAATTAATCCCGGTTCAGATTATTATTTTAGAGGATAACGCCGGTTATGTCTGGGTTAGGTCTGGTATTTATCATCATCTGACTCAGATTTTCGGATTCTTCGCATACTTGTTTATCCAGATCCTGGGTTTTTTCTGGTTTGGATCACGTAGTAAAGTGGTACCACACCGAAACAGTCGATTAAACCTGGTTCCGATTAATATTTTTAGGATACCGCCGGTTATGTCTGGGTTAGGTCTGGTATTTGGAATCATCTGCCTCATACTTCCGCATTTTTCGCTTACTTGTTGGCCAGATCCTCGTTTTTTCCGGTTCGGATCATGTAATAATGTGGTACCACACTGAAACAGTCAAATAAACCTGGTTCCGATTAATATTTTAGAGGATAACGCCGGTTAGGTTTGTGTTAGGTCCGGTATTTGCTATAATCTGGCTCATACTTTCGCTACTTTAGCATACTTGTTGGCCAGATCCTGGGCTCTCGCTGATTTGGATCACGTAGTAATGTTTTACCACACCGAAAAAGTCAATCAAACGTGGTAGCGATTAATATTTTAGAGGATAACGCCGGTTATGGCTGGGTTAGGCCTGGTATTTGGCATCATCTAGCTCTTACTTTCGCTGTTTTCGCATACTTGTTGGCCAGATCCTGGGCTTTTTCTGGTTTGGATCACGTAGTAATATGGCACCACACCGATACAGTAAATTTAACCTGGATTCGATCAATATTTTAGGGGATAACACGGGTTAGGTCTGGGTTACGTCTGGTATTTGCAAACACGTGTCTCATACTTTCGTATGTTTCGCATACTTGTTGGCCATATCCTGGGCTTTTTCTGGTTTGGATCAGGTAGTAATATGGTACCACACCGAAACAGTCAACTAAACCTGGATCCGATTAATATTTTAGAGGATAACGCCGGTTATGGCTGGGTTAGGTCTGGTATTTGCAAACATCTAGCTCATACTTTCGCATTTTTCGCATACTTGATGGCCAGATCGTGGCCTTTTTCTGGATTGGATCACGTAGTAGTGTGGTACCACACTCAAATTGTCAATAAAACCTGGTTCCGATTAATAGTTTAGAGGAGAACGCCGGTTTTGCCTGCGTTAGGTCTGCTATTTGCCATCTTCTAGCTCATACTTTCGCATTTTTCGCATACTTGATGGCCAGATCGTGGCCTTTTTCTGGATTGGATCACGTAGTAATATGGCACCACACTGAAACAGTCAATTCAACCTGGTTCCGAGTAATATTTTGAAGATTAACGCCGGTTACGTCCGGGTTACGTCTGGTATTTGCAATCATCTATCTCATACTTTCGCATTTTTCGCGTACTTGTTGGCCGGATCCTGGCCTTTTTCTGAGCCACACTGAAACTGTCAATTAAACCTGGTTCCGATTTATATTTTAGAGGATAACGCCGGTTATGTCTGGGTTAGTTCTGGTATTTGCTATAATCTGGCTCGTACTTTCGCATTTTTCGCATACTTGTTGGCCAGATCCTGGATCTTTTCTGGTTCCGATCACGTGGTACTGTTGTACCACACCGAAACAGTCGATTAAACCTGGTTCCGATTAATATTTTAAAGGATACCGCCGGTTATGTCTGGGTTAGGTCTGGTATTTGGAATCATCTGGCTCATACTTTCGCATTTTTCGCTTACTTGTTGGCCAGATCCTGGGCTTTTTCTGGTTTGGATCACGTAGTAATGTGGTACCACACTGTAATAGTCAATTAAACCTCGTCCCGATTAATATTTTAGGGGATAACGCCGGTGATGTCTGGGTCAGGTCTGGTATTTGCCTTCATCCGGCTCGAATTTTCGCATTTTTCGCATACTTGTTGGCCAGATCCTGCCCTTTTTCTGGTTAGGATCACATATTAATGTGGTACCACACTCAAATTGTCAATAAAACCTGGTTCCGATTAATAGTTTAGAGGAGAACGCCGGTTTTGCCTGCGTTAGGTCTGCTATTTGCCATCTTCTAGCTCATACTTTCGCTTTTTTCGCATACTTGAATGACGAGATTCTGGGCTTTTTCTGGTTTGGATCACGTAGTAATGTGGTGCCACACTGTAATAGTCAATTAAACCTGGTTCCGATTAATATTTTAAAGGATACCGCCGGTTATGTCTGGGTTAGGTCTGGTATTTGGAATCATCTGGCTCATACTTTCGCATTTTTCGCTTACTTGTTGGCCAGATCCTCGGTTTTTTCCGGTTTGGATCACGTAATAATGTGGTACCACACTGAAACAGTCAAATAAGCCTGTTTCCGATTAATATTTTAGGCGATAACGCCGGTTATGTCTGGGTTAGGTCTGGTATTTGGAATCATCTGGCTCATACTTTCGCATTTTTCGCTTACTTGTTGGCCAGATCCTCGGTTTTTTCCGGTTTGGATCACGTAATAATGTGGTACCACACTGAAACAGTCAAATAAGCCTGGTTCCGATTAATATTTTAGGCGATAACGCCGGTTATGTCTGGGTTAGTTCTGGTATTTGCAATCATCTGGCTCGTGCTTTCGCATTTTTCGCATACTTGTTGGCCAGATCGTGGCCTTTTTCTGGATTGGATCACGTAGTAATATGGCACCACACTGAAACTGTCAATTCAACCTGGTTCCGAGTAATATTCTGGAGATTAACGCCGGTTAGGTCCGGGTTACGTCTGGTATTTGCAATCATCTATCTCATACTTTCGCATTTTTCGCATATTTGAATGGCCAGACACTGGCCTTTTTCGCGTTTGTTTCCCGTAGTAATGTGGTACCACACTGTAACAGTCAATTAAACCCCGTTCCGATTAATATTTTAGAGGAAAACGCCGGTTATGCTTGGGTTAGGTCCGGTATTTGCTATAATCTGGCTCATACTTTCGCTACTTTAGCATACTTGTTGGCCAGATCCTGGGCTCTCGCTGATTTGGATCACGTAGTAATGTTTTACCACACCGAAAAAGTCAATCAAACGTGGTTGCGATTAATATTTTAGAGGATAGCGCCGGTTATGGCTGGGTTAGGCCTGGTATTTGGCATCATCTAGCTCTTACTTTCGCATTTTTCGCATACTTGTTGGCCAGATCCTGGCCTTTTTCGGGTTTGGTTCCCGTAGTAATGTGGTACCACGCTGTAACAGTCAATTAAACCCGGTTGCGATTAATATTTTAGAGGATAACGCCGGTTATGTCTGGGTTAGGTCTGGTATTTGCCCTCATCTGGCTCGTACTTTCGCAGTTTTCGCATACTTGAATGGGCAGATCCTGGATTCTTTTCCGGTTAGGTCACGTAATAAAGTGGTACCGCGCTGAAACGGTCAATTAAACCTGGTTTCGATCAAAATTTTAGAGGATAACGCTGGTTATGTCTGGGTTAGTTCTGGTATTTGCAATCATCTGACTCGTTCTTTCGCATTTTTCGCATACTTGTTGGCCAGATCCTGGGCTTTTTCTGGTTTGGATCACGTAGTAATATGGTACCACACCGAAACAGTCAACTAAACCTGAATCCGATTTATATTTTAGAGGATAACGCCGGTTATGTCTGGGTTAGTTCTGGTATTTGCCATCATCTAGCTCATACTTTCGCTTTTTTCGCATACTTGAATGACCAGATCCTGGGCTTTCTCTGGTTAGGATCACGTATTAACGTGGTACCACACTCAAATTGTCAATAAAACCTGGTTCCGATTAATATTTTAGAGGAGAACGCCGGTTTTGCCTGCGTTAGGTCTGCTATTTTCCTACTTCTAGCTCATAGTTTCGCTTTTTTCGCATACTTGAATGACCAGATCCTTGGCTGTTTCTGGTTTGGATGACGTAGCAATGCTGTACCACTCCGAAACAGTCAATGAAACCTTGTTCCCATTAATATTTTAGAGGATAACGCCGGTTAGGTTTGTGTTAGGTCCGGTATTTGCTATAATCTGGCTAATACTTTCGCTACTTTAGCATACTTGTTGGCCAGATCCTGGGTTTTTTTCTGGTTCGGACCACGTAGTAATGTGGTACCACACCGAAACAGTCAATCTAACTTTGTTCCGATTAATATTTTAGAGGATACCGCCGGTTATGTCTGGGTTAGGTCTGGTATTTGGAATCATCTGCCTCATACTTTCGCATTTTTCGCTTACTTGTTGGCCAGATCCTGGACTTTTTCTGGTTTGATCACGTAGTAGTGTGGTACCACACTGTAATAGTCAATTAAACCTCGTCCCGATTAATATTTTAGGGGATAACGCCGGTGATGTCTGGGTCAGGTCTGGTATTTGCCTTCATCTGGCTCGAATTTTCGCATTTTTCGCATACTTGTTGGCCAGATCCTGCTCTTTTTCTGGTTAGGATCACGTATTAATGTGGTACCACACTCAAATTGTCAATAAAACCTGGTTCCGATTAATAGTTTAGAGGAGAACGCCGGTTTTGCCTGCGTTAGGTCTGCTATTTGCCATCTTCTAGCTCATACTTTCGCTTTTTTCGCATACTTGAATGACCAGATCCTGGGCTTCTTCTGGTTTGGATCACGTAGTAATGTGGTACCACACTGTAATAGTCAATTAATCCTGGTTCCGATTAATATTTTAGGCGATAACACCGGTTATGTCTGGGTTAGTTCTGGTATTTGCTATCATCTGGCTCGTGCTTTCGCATTTTTCGCATACTTGTTGGCCAGATCCTGGGCTTTTTCTGGTTTGGATCACGTAGTAATATGGTACCACACCGATACAGTAAATTTAACCTGGATTCGATGAATATTTTAGGGGATAACACGGGTTAGGGCTGGGTTACGTCTGGTATTTGCAATCATCTGGCTCGTACTTTCGCATTTATCGCATACTTTTTGGCCAGGTCCTGAGTTTCCTCTGGTTTGGATCACGTAGTAATGTGGTACCAACGAAACAGTCAATTAAACCTAGTTGCGGTTAATATTTTGGAGGATAACGCCGGTTATGTCTGGGTTAGGTCTGGTATTTGCCATCATCTAGCCCATACTTTCGCATTTTTCGAATACTTGTTGGCCAGATCCTGCCCTTTTTCTGGTTAGGATCACGTATTAATGTGGTACCACACTCAAATTGTCAATAAAACCTGGTTCCGATTAATAGTTTAGAGGAGAACGCCGGTTTTGCCTGCGTTAGGTCTGCTATTTGCCATATTCTAGCTCATACTTTCGCTTTTTTCGCATACTTGAATGACCAGATCCTGGGCTTTTTCTGGTTTGGATCACGTAGTACTGTGGTACCACACTGTAATAGTCAATTAATCCTGGTTCCGATTATTATTTTAGAGGATAACGCCGGTTATGTCTGGGTTAGGTCTGGTATTTGCCATCATCTGCCTCATACTTTCGCATTTTTCGCATACTTGATGGCCAGATCCTGGGCTTTTTCTGGTTAGGATCACGTATTAATGTGGTACCACACTCAAATTGTCAATAAAACCTGGTTCCGATTAATATTTTAAAGGATAACGCCGGTTGGGTTTGTGTAAGGTCCGGTATTTGCTATAATCTGGCTCATACTTTCGCTACTTTAGCATACTTGTTGGCCAGATCCTGGGCTCTCGCTGATTTGGATCACGTAGTAATGTTTTACCACACCGGAAAAGTCAATCAAACGTGGTAGCGATTAATATTTTAGAGGATAACGCCGGTTATGGCTGGGTTAGGCCTGGTATTTGGCATCATCTAGCTCTTACTTTCGCTGTTTTCGCATACTTGTTGGCCAGATCCTGGGCTTTTTCTGGTTTGGATCACGTAGTAATATGGCACCACACCGATACAGTAAATTTAACCTGGATTCGATCAATATTTTAGGGGATAACACGGGTTAGGTCTGGGTTACGTCTGGTATTTGCAAACACGTGTCTCATACTTTCGTATGTTTCGCATACTTGTTGGCCATATCCTGGGCTTTTTCTGGTTTGGATCAGGTAGTAATATGGTACCACACCGAAACAGTCAACTAAACCTGGATCCGATTAATATTTTAGAGGATAACGCCGGTTATGGCTGGGTTAGGTCTGGTATTTGCAAACATCTAGCTCATACTTTCGCATTTTTCGCATACTTGATGGCCAGATCGTGGCCTTTTTCTGGATTGGATCACGTAGTAGTGTGGTACCACACTCAAATTGTCAATAAAACCTGGTTCCGATTAATAGTTTAGAGGAGAACGCCGGTTTTGCCTGCGTTAGGTCTGCTATTTGCCATCTTCTAGCTCATACTTTCGCATTTTTCGCATACTTGATGGCCAGATCGTGGCCTTTTTCTGGATTGGATCACGTAGTAATATGGCACCACACTGAAACTGTCAATTAAACCTGGTTCCGATTTATATTTTAGAGGATAACGCCGGTTATGTCTGGGTTAGTTCTGGTATTTGCTATAATCTGGCTCGTACTTTCGCATTTTTCGCATACTTGTTGGCCAGATCCTGGATCTTTTCTGGTTCCGATCACGTGGTACTGTTGTACCACACCGAAACAGTCGATTAAACCTGGTTCCGATTAATATTTTAAAGGATACCGCCGGTTATGTCTGGGTTAGGTCTGGTATTTGGAATCATCTGGCTCATACTTTCGCATTTTTCGCTTACTTGTTGGCCAGATCCTGGGCTTTTTCTGGTTTGGATCACGTAGTAATGTGGTACCACACTGTAATAGTCAATTAAACCTCGTCCCGATTAATATTTTAGGGGATAACGCCGGTGATGTCTGGGTCAGGTCTGGTATTTGCCTTCATCCGGCTCGAATTTTCGCATTTTTCGCATACTTGTTGGCCAGATCCTGCCCTTTTTCTGGTTAGGATCACATATTAATGTGGTACCACACTCAAATTGTCAATAAAACCTGGTTCCGATTAATAGTTTAGAGGAGAACGCCGGTTTTGCCTGCGTTAGGTCTGCTATTTGCCATCTTCTAGCTCATACTTTCGCTTTTTTCGCATACTTGAATGACCAGATTCTGGGCTTTTTCTGGTTTGGATCACGTAGTAATGTGGTGCCACACTGTAATAGTCAATTAAACCTGGTTCCGATTAATATTTTAAAGGATACCGCCGGTTATGTCTGGGTTAGGTCTGGTATTTGGAATCATCTGGCTCATACTTTCGCATTTTTCGCTTACTTGTTGGCCAGATCCTCGGTTTTTTCCGGTTTGGATCACGTAATAATGTGGTACCACACTGAAACAGTCAAATAAGCCTGTTTCCGATTAATATTTTAGGCGATAACGCCGGTTATGTCTGGGTTAGGTCTGGTATTTGGAATCATCTGGCTCATACTTTCGCATTTTTCGCTTACTTGTTGGCCAGATCCTCGGTTTTTTCCGGTTTGGATCACGTAATAATGTGGTACCACACTGAAACAGTCAAATAAGCCTGGTTCCGATTAATATTTTAGGCGATAACGCCGGTTATGTCTGGGTTAGTTCTGGTATTTGCAATCATCTGGCTCGTGCTTTCGCATTTTTCGCATACTTGTTGGCCAGATCGTGGCCTTTTTCTGGATTGGATCACGTAGTAATATGGCACCACACTGAAACTGTCAATTCAACCTGGTTCCGAGTAATATTCTGGAGATTAACGCCGGTTAGGTCCGGGTTACGTCTGGTATTTGCAATCATCTATCTCATACTTTCGCATTTTTCGCATATTTGAATGGCCAGACCCTGGCCTTTTTCGCGTTTGTTTCCCGTAGTAATGTGGTACCACACTGTAACAGTCAATTAAACCCCGTTCCGATTAATATTTTAGAGGACAACGCCGGTTATGCTTGGGTTAGGTCCGGTATTTGCTATAATCTGGCTCATACTTTCGCTACTTTAGCATACTTGTTGGCCAGATCCTGGGCTCTCGCTGATTTGGATCACGTAGTAATGTTTTACCACACCGAAAAAGTCAATCAAACGTGGTTGCGATTAATATTTTAGAGGATAGCGCCGGTTATGGCTGGGTTAGGCCTGGTATTTGGCATCATCTAGCTCTTACTTTCGCATTTTTCGCATACTTGTTGGCCAGATCCTGGCCTTTTTCGGGTTTGGTTCCCGTAGTAATGTGGTACCACGCTGTAACAGTCAATTAAACCCGGTTGCGATTAATATTTTAGAGGATAACGCCGGTTATGTCTGGGTTAGGTCTGGTATTTGCCCTCATCTGGCTCGTACTTTCGCAGTTTTCGCATACTTGAATGGGCAGATCCTGGATTCTTTTCCGGTTAGGTCACGTAATAAAGTGGTACCGCGCTGAAACGGTCAATTAAACCTGGTTTCGATCAAAATTTTAGAGGATAACGCTGGTTATGTCTGGGTTAGTTCTGGTATTTGCAATCATCTGACTCGTTCTTTCGCATTTTTCGCATACTTGTTGGCCAAATCCTGGGCTTTTTCTGGTTTGGATCACGTAGTAATATGGTACCACACCGAAACAGTCAACTAAACCTGAATCCGATTTATATTTTAGAGGATAACGCCGGTTATGTCTGGGTTAGGTCTGGTATTTGCCATCATCTAGCTCATACTTTCGCTTTTTTCGCATACTTGAATGACCAGATCCTGGGCTTTCTCTGGTTAGGATCACGTATTAACGTGGTACCACACTCAAATTGTCAATAAAACCTGGTTCCGATTAATATTTTAGAGGAGAACGCCGGTTTTGCCTGCGTTAGGTCTGCTATTTTCCTACTTCTAGCTCATAGTTTCGCTTTTTTCGCATACTTGAATGACCAGATCCTTGGCTGTTTCTGGTTTGGATGACGTAGCAATGCTGTACCACTCCGAAACAGTCAATGAAACCTTGTTCCCATTAATATTTTAGAGGATAACGCCGGTTAGGTTTGTGTTAGGTCCGGTATTTGCTATAATCTGGCTAATACTTTCGCTACTTTAGCATACTTGTTGGCCAGATCCTGGGTTTTTTTCTGGTTCGGACCACGTAGTAATGTGGTACCACACCGAAACAGTCAATTTAACTTTGTTCCGATTAATATTTTAGAGGATACCGCCGGTTATGTCTGGGTTAGGTCTGGTATTTGGAATCATCTGCCTCATACTTTCGCATTTTTCGCTTACTTGTTGGCCAGATCCTGGACTTTTTCTGGTTTGATCACGTAGTAGTGTGGTACCACACTGTAATAGTCAATTAAACCTCGTCCCGATTAATATTTTAGGGGATAACGCCGGTGATGTCTGGGTCAGGTCTGGTATTTGCCTTCATCTGGCTCGAATTTTCGCATTTTTCGCATACTTGTTGGCCAGATCCTGCCCTTTTTCTGGTTAGGATCACGTATTAATGTGGTACCACACTCAAATTGTCAATAAAACCTGGTTCCGATTAATAGTTTAGAGGAGAACGCCGGTTTTGCCTGCGTTAGGTCTGCTATTTGCCATCTTCTAGCTCATACTTTCGCTTTTTTCGCATACTTGAATGACCAGATCCTGGGCTTCTTCTGGTTTGGATCACGTAGTAATGTGGTACCACACTGTAATAGTCAATTAATCCTGGTTCCGATTAATATTTTAGGCGATAACACCGGTTATGTCTGGGTTAGTTCTGGTATTTGCTATCATCTGGCTCGTGCTTTCGCATTTTTCGCATACTTGTTGGCCAGATCCTGGGCTTTTTCTGGTTTGGATCACGTAGTAATATGGTACCACACCGATACAGTAAATTTAACCTGGATTCGATGAATATTTTAGGGGATAACACGGGTTAGGGCTGGGTTACGTCTGGTATTTGCAATCATCTGGCTCGTACTTTCGCATTTATCGCATACTTTTTGGCCAGGTCCTGAGTTTCCTCTGGTTTGGATCACGTAGTAATGTGGTACCAACGAAACAGTCAATTAAACCTAGTTGCGGTTAATATTTTGGAGGATAACGCCGGTTATGTCTGGGTTAGGTCTGGTATTTGCCATCATCTAGCCCATACTTTCGCATTTTTCGAATACTTGTTGGCCAGATCCTGCCCTTTTTCTGGTTAGGATCACGTATTAATGTGGTACCACACTCAAATTGTCAATAAAACCTGGTTCCGATTAATAGTTTAGAGGAGAACGCCGGTTTTGCCTGCGTTAGGTCTGCTATTTGCCATCTTCTAGCTCATACTTTCGCTTTTTTCGCATACTTGAATGACCAGATCCTGGGCTTTTTCTGGTTTGGATCACGTAGTACTGTGGTACCACACTGTAATAGTCAATTAATCCTGGTTCCGATTATTATTTTAGAGGATAACGCCGGTTATGTCTGGGTTAGGTCTGGTATTTGCCATCATCTGCCTCATACTTTCGCATTTTTCGCTTACTTGTTGGCCAGATCCTGGACTTTTTCTGGTTTGGATCACGTAGTAGTGTGGTACCACACTGTAATAGTCAATTAAACCTCGTCCCGATTAATATTTTAGGGGATAACGCCGGTGATGTCAGGGTCAGGTCTGGTATTTGCCTTCATCTGGCTCGAATTTTCGCATTTTTCGCATACTTGTTGGCCAGATCCTGCCCTTTTTCTGGTTAGGATCACGTATTAATGTGGTACCACACTCAAATTGTCAATAAAACCTGGTTCCGATTAATAGTTTAGAGGAGAACGCCGGTTTTGCCTGCGTTAGGTCTGCTATTTGCCATCTTCTAGCTCATACTTTCGCTTTTTTCGCATACTTGAATGACCAGATCCTGGGCTTCTTCTGGTTTGGATCACGTAGTAATGTGGTACCACACTGTAATAGTCAATTAATCCTGGTTCCGATTATTATTTTAGAGGATAACGCCGGTTATGTCTGGGTTAGGTCTGGTATTTATTATCATCTGACTCAGATTTTCGGATTCTTCGCATACTTGTTGGCCAGATCCTGGGTTTTTTCTGGTTTGGATCACGTAGTAATGCGGTACCACACCGAAACAGTCGATTAAACCTGGTTCCGATTAATATTTTAAAGGATACCGCCGGTTATGTCTGGGTTAGGTCTGGTATTTGGAATCATCTGCCTCATACTTCCGCATTTTTCGCTTACTTGTTGGCCAGATCCTCGGTTTTTTCCGGTTTGGATCACGTAATAATGTGGTACCACACAGAAACAGTCAAATAAGCCTGGTTCCGATTAATATTTTAGGCGATAACACCGGTTATGTCTGGGTTAGTTCTGGTATTTGCTATCATCTGGCTCGTGCTTTCGCATTTTTCGCATACTTGTTGGCCAGATCCTGGGCTTTTTCTGGTTTGGATCACGTAGTAATATGGTACCACACCGATACAGTAAATTTAACCTGGATTCGATGAATATTTTAGGGGATAACACGGGTTAGGGCTGGGTTACGTCTGGTATTTGCAATCATCTGGCTCGTACTTTCGCATTTATCGCATACTTTTTGGCCAGGTCCTGAGTTTCCTCTGGTTTGGATCACGTAGTAATGTGGTACCAACGAAACAGTCAATTAAACCTAGTTGCGGTTAATATTTTGGAGGATAACGCCGGTTATGTCTGGGTTAGGTCTGGTATTTGCCATCATCTAGCCCATACTTTCGCATTTTTCGAATACTTGTTGGCCAGATCCTGCCCTTTTTCTGGTTAGGATCACGTATTAATGTGGTACCACACTCAAATTGTCAATAAAACCTGGTTCCGATTAATAGTTTAGAGGAGAACGCCGGTTTTGCCTGCGTTAGGTCTGCTATTTGCCATCTTCTAGCTCATACTTTCGCTTTTTTCGCATACTTGAATGACCAGATCCTGGGCTTTTTCTGGTTTGGATCACGTAGTACTGTGGTACCACACTGTAATAGTCAATTAATCCTGGTTCCGATTATTATTTTAGAGGATAACGCCGGTTATGTCTGGGTTAGGTCTGGTATTTGCCATCATCTAGCCCATACTTTCGCATTTTTCGAATACTTGTTGGCCAGATCCTGGCCTTTTTCGGGTTTGGTTCCCGTAGTAATGTGGTACCACGCTGTAACAGTCAATTAAACCCGGTTGCGATTAATATTTTAGAGGATAACGCCGGTTATGTCTGGGTTAGGTCTGGTATTTGCCATCATCTAGCTCATACTTTCGCTTTTTTCGCATACTTGAATGACCAGATCCTGGGCTTTCTCTGGTTAGGATCACGTATCAACGTGGTACCACGCTCAAATTGTCAATAAAACCTGGTTCCGATTAATATTTTAGAGGAGAACGCCGGTTCTGCCTGCGTTAGGTCTGCTATTTTCCATCTTCTAGCTCATACTTTCGCTTTTTCGCATACTTGAATGACCAGATCCTTGGCTTTTTCTGGTTTGGATTACGTAGCAATGCTGTACCACTCCGAAACAGTCAATGAAACCTTGTTCCCATTAATATTTTAGAGGATAACGCCGGTTAGGTTTGTGTTAGGTCCGGTATTTGCTATAATCTGGCTAATACTTTCGCTACTTTAGCATACTTGTTGGCCAGATCCTGGGTTTTTTTCTGGTTTGGATCACGTAGTAATGTGGTACCACACTGTAATAGTCAATTAAACCTGGTTCCGATTAATATTTTAAAGGATACCGCCGGTTATGTCTGGGTTAGGTCTGGTATTTGGAATCATCTGGCTCATACTTTCGCATTTTTCGCTTACTTGTTGGCCAGATCCTCGGTTTTTTCCGGTTTGGATTACGTAATAATGTGGTACCACACTGAAACAGTCAAATAAGCCTGGTTCCGATTAATATTTTAGGCGATAACGCCGGTTATGTCTGGGTTAGGTCTGGTATTTGGAATCATCTGGCTCATACTTTCGCATTTTTCGCTTACTTGTTGGCCAGATCCTCGGTTTTTTCCGGTTTGGATCACGTAATAATGTGGTACCACACTGAAACAGTCAAATAAGCCTGGTTCCGATTAATATTTTAGGCGATAACGCCGGTTATGTCTGGGTTAGTTCTGGTATTTGCAATCATCTGGCTCGTGCTTTCGCATTTTTCGCATACTTGTTGGCCAGATCGTGGCCTTTTTCTGGATTGGATCACGTAGTAATATGGCACCACACTGAAACCGTCAATTCAACCTGGTTCCGAGTAATATTCTCGAGATTAACGCCGGTTAGGTCCGGGTTACGTCTGGTATTTGCAATCATCTATCTCATACTTTCGCATTTTTCGCATATTTGAATGGCCAGACCCTGGCCTTTTTCATGTTTGTTTCCCGTAGTAATGTGGTACCACACTGTAACAGTCAATTAAACCCCGTTCCGATTAATATTTTAGAGGACAACGCCGGTTATGCTTGGGTTAGGTCTGGTATTTGCCCTCATCTGGCACGTACATTCGCACTTTTCGCATACTTGAATGGGCAGATCCTGGATTCTTTTCCGGTTAGGACACGTAATAAAGTGGTACCGCGCTGAAACGGTTAATTAAACCTGGTTTCGATCAAAATTTTAGAGGATAACGCCGGTTAGGTTTGTGTTAGGTCCGGTATTTGCTATAATCTGGCTCATACTTTCGCTACTTTAACACACTTGTTGGCCAGATCCTGGGTTTTTTTCTGGTTAGGACCACGTAGTAATGTGGTACCACACCGAAACAGTCAACTAAACCTGGATCCGATTAATATTTTAGAGGACAACGCCGGTTATGCTTGGGTTAGGTCTGGTATTTGCCCTCATCTGACTCGTGCTTTCGCATTTTTCGCATTCTTGTTGGCCAGATCCTGGGCTTTTTCTGATTTGGATCACGTAGTAATATGGTACCACACCGAAACAGTCAACTAAACCTGGATCCGATTAATATTTTAGAGGATAACGCCGGTTATGTCTGGGTTAGGTCTGGTATTTGCTATCATCTAGCTCATACTTTCGCATTTTTCGCATACTTGAATGACCAGATCCTGGGCTTTTTCTGGTTTGGATCACGTATTAATGTGGTACCACACTCAAATTGTCAATAAAACCTGGTTCCGATTAATATTTTAAAGGATAACGCCGGTTGGGTTTGTGTAAGGTCCGGTATTTGCTATAATCTGGCTCATACTTTCGCTACTTTAGCATACTTGTTGGCCAGATCCTGGGCTCTCGCTGATTTGGATCACGTAGTAATGTTTGACCACACCGAAAAAGTCAATCAAACGTGGTTGCGATTAATATTTTAGAGGATAACGCCGGTTATGGCTGGGTTAGGCCTGGAATTTGGCATCATCTAGCTCTTACTTTCGCATTTTTCGCATACTTGTTGGCCAGATCCTGGGCTTTTTCTGGTTTGGATCACGTAGTAATATGGCACCACACCGATACGGTAAATTTAACCTGGATTCGATCAATATTTTAGGGGATAACACGGGTTAGGGCTGGGTTACGTCTGGTATTTGCAAACATGTGTCTCATACTTTCGTATGTTTCGCATACGTGTTGGCCATATCCTGGGTTGTTTTCTGGATTGGATCACGTAGTGATATGGCACCACACTGAAACAGTCAATTCAACCTGGTTCCGAGTAATATTTTGGAGATTAACGCCGGCTAGGTCCGGGTTACGTCTGGTATTTGCAATCATCTATCTCATATATTCGCATTTTTCGCATACTTGAATGGCCAGATCCTGGGCTTTTTCTGGTTTGGATCACGTAGTAATGTGGTACCGCACTGTAATAGTCAATTAAACCTCGTCCCGATTAATATTTTAGGGGATAACGCCGGTGATGTCTGGGTCAGGTCTGGTATTTGCCTTCATCTGGCTCGAATTTTCGCATTTTTCGCATACTTGTTGGCCAGATCCTGCCCTTTTTCTGGTTAGGATCACGTATTAATGTGGTACCACACTCAAATTGTCAATAAAACCTGGTTCCGATTAATATTTTAGAGGAGAACGCCGGTTATGCCTGGGTTAGGTCTGGTATTTGCCATCATCTACCTCCTACTTTCGCTTTTTTCGCATACTTGAATGACCAGATCCTGGGCTATCTCTGGTTTGGATCACGTAGTAATGTGGTACCACACTGTAATAGTCAATTAATCCCGGTTCAGATTATTATTTTAGAGGATAACGCCGGTTATGTCTGGGTTAGGTCTGGTATTTATCATCATCTGACTCAGATTTTCGGATTCTTCGCATACTTGTTGGCCAGATCCTGGGTTTTTTCTGGTTTGGATCACGTAGTAAAGTGGTACCACACCGAAACAGTCGATTAAACCTGGTTCCGATTAATATTTTTAGGATACCGCCGGTTATGTCTGGGTTAGGTCTGGTATTTGGAATCATCTAGCTCATACTTTCGCATTTTTCGCATACTTGAATGACCAGATCCTGGGCTTTTTCTGGTTAGGATCACGTATTAATGTGGTACCACACTCAAATTGTCAATAAAACCTGGTTCCGATTAATATTTTAGAGGATAACGCCGGTTAGGTTTGTGTTAGGTCCGGTATTTGCTATAATCTGGCTCATACTTTCGCTACTTTAGCATACTTGTTGGCCAGATCCTGGGCTCTCGCTGATTTGGATCACGTAGTAATGTTTTACCACACCGAAAAAGTCAATCAAACGTGGTAGCGATTAATATTTTAGAGGATAACGCCGGTTATGGCTGGGTTAGGCCTGGTATTTGGCATCATCTAGCTCTTACTTTCGCTTTTTTCGCATACTTGTTGGCCAGATCCTGGGCTTTTTCTGGTTTGGATCACGTAGTAATATGGCACCACACCGATACAGTAAATTTAACCTGGATTCGATCAATATTTTAGGGGATAACACGGGTTAGGTCTGGGTTACGTCTGGTATTTGCAAACACGTGTCTCATACTTTCGTATGTTTCGCATACTTGTTGGCCATATCCTGGGTTGTTTTCTGGATTGGATCACGTAGTGATATGGCACCACACTGAAACAGTCCATTCAACCTGGTTCCGAGTAATATTTTGGAGATTAACGCCGGCTAGGTCCGGGTTACGTCTGGTATTTGCAATCATCTATCTCATATATTCGCATTTTTCGCATACTTGAATGGCCAGATCCTGGGCTTTTTCTGGTTTGGATCACGTAGTAATGTGGTACCGCACTGTAATAGTCAATTAAAACTCGTCCCGATTAATATTTTAGGGGATAACGCCGGTGATGTCTGGGTCAGGTCTGGTATTTGCCTTCATCTGGCTCGAATTTTCGCATTTTTCGCATACTTGTTGGCCAGATCCTGCCCTTTTTCTGGTTTGGATCACGTAGTAATGTGGTACCACACTGAAGTAGTCAATTAAACCTGGTTGCGATTAATATTTTGGCGGATAACGCCGGTTATGTCTGGGATAGGTCTGGTATTCGCAATCATCTGGCTCATAAAAACGCATATTTCACGTACTTGTTGGCCAGATCCTGGCATTTTTCTGGTTTGGATCACGTACTAATGTGGTACCACACCGAAACAGTCAACTAAACCTGGATCCGATTAATATTTTGGCGGATAACGCCGGTTATGTCTGGGATAGGTCTGGTATTTGCTATCATCTGGCACATAAATTCGCATATTTCACGTACTTGTTGGCCAGATCCTAGGTTTTTTTTTGGTTAGGATCACGTATTAATGTGGTACCACACTGAAGTAGTCAATTAAACCTGGTTGCGGTTAATATTTTGGCGGATAACGCCGGTTATGTCTGGGATAGGTCTGGTATTTGCAATCATCTGGCTCATAAATTCGCATATTTCACGTACTTGTTGGCCAGATCCTGACCTTTTTCTGGTTTGGATCACGTAGCATTGCTGTACCACACCGAAACAGTCAATTAAACCTTGTTCCGATTAATATTTTAGAGGATAACGCCGGTTATGACTGGGTTAGGTCTGGTATTTGCAATCATCTGGCTCGTGCCTTCGCATTTTTCGCATACTTGTTGGCCTGATCCTGGGCTCCCGCTGATTTGGATCACGTAGTAATGTTTTACCACACCGAAACAGTCAATCAAACGTGGTTGCGATTAATATTTTAGAGGATAACGCCGGTTATGTCTGGGTTAGGCCTGGTATTAGGCATCATCTAGCTCTTACTTTCGCATTTTTCGCATACTTGTTGGACAGATCCTGGGTTTTGTCCGGTTTGGATCACGTAGTAATGTGGTACCACACCGAAACAGTCGATTAAACCTGGTTCCGATTAATATTTTAAAGGATACCGCCGGTTATGTCTGGGTTAGGTCTGGTATTTGGAATCATCTGCCTCATACTTTCGCATTTTTCGCTTATTTGTTGGCCAGATCCTGGGTTTCTTCCGGTTTGGATCACGTAGTAATGTGGTACCACACTGAAACAGTCAACTAAACCTGGTTCCGATTAATATTTTATGGGATAACGCTGGTTATGTCTGGGTTAGGTCTGGTAATTGGCATCATCTGACTCAGACTTTCGCATTCTTCGCGTACTTGTTGGCCAGATCCTGGGCATTTTCTGTTTTGGATCACGTAGTGATGTGGTACCACACTGAAAGAGTCAAATAAACCTGGTTCCGATTAATATTTTAGGCGATAACGCCGGTTATGTCTGGGTTAGGTCTGGTATTTGCCATCATCTGTCTCAGACTTTCGCATTCTTCGCATACTTGTGGGCCAGATCCTGGGCTTTTGCTGACTGTGATCACGTAGTAATAATATACCTCACTGAAACGGTCAATTAAACGTGGTTCCGATTAATATTTTAGAGGATAACGCCGGTTATGTCTGGGTTATGTCTGGTATTTGCAATCATCTGACTCATACTTTCGCATTCTTCGCATACATGTTGGCCAGTTCCTGGGTATTTTCTGGTTTGGATCACGTAGTGTTGTGGCATCACACCGAAACAGTCAATTAAACCTGGTTGCGATTAATATTTTAGAGGATAACGCCGGTTATGTCTGGGTTATGTCTGGTATTTGCAATCATCTGACTCATACTTTCGCATTCTTCGCATACATGTTGGCCAGTTCCTGGGTATTTTCTGGTTTGGATCACGTAGTGTTGTGGCATCACACCGAAACAGTCAATTAAACCTGGTTGCGATTAATATTTTAGAGGATGACGCCGGTTATGTCTGGGTTAGTTCTGGTATTTGCAATCATCTGGCTCATACTTTCGCATTTTTCGAATACCTGTTGGCCAGATCCTGGGTTTTTTCTGGTTTGATTACGTAGTAATGTGGTACCACACCGAAACAGTCACTTAAACCTGTTTGCGATTAATATTTCAGAGGATGACGCCGGCTATGGCTGGGTTAGGTCTGGTATTTGCCATCATCTAGCACATACTTTCGCATTTTTCGCATACTTGAATGGCCAGATCCCGGGCTTTTTCTGGTTTGTATCACGTAGTAATGTGGTACCACACCGAAACAATCAACTAAACCTGGTTGCGATAAATATTTTAGAGGATAACGCCGGTTATGTCTGGGTTAGTTCTGGTATTTGCAATCATCTGTCTCATACTTTCGCATTCTTCGCATACTTGTGGGCCAGATCCTGGGTTTTTTCCGGTTTGGATCACGTAGTAATATGGTACCACACTGAAACAGTCAATGAAACCTGGTTCCGATTAATATTTTAGAGGATAACGCTGGTTAGGTTTGTGTTAGTTCTGGTATTTGCAATCATCTGACTCAGACTTTCGCATTCTTCGCATACTTGTTGGCCAGATCCTGACTTTTTCTGATTTGGATCACGTAGTAGTCTGGTACCACACCGAAACTGTCAATTAAACCTGGTTGCGATTAATATTTTAGAGGATAACGCCGGTTATGTCTGGGTTAGTTCTGGTATTTGCAATCATCTGGCTCATACTTTCGCATTTTTCGAATACCTGTTGGCCAGATCCTGGGTTTTTTCTGGTTTGATTACGTACTAATCTGGTACCACACCGAAGCAGTCAAATAAACCTGGTTGCGATTAATATGTTAGTAGATAACGCCGGTTATGTCTGGGTTAGGTCTGGTATTTGCCATCATCTGACTCACACTTTCGCATTCTTCGCATACTTGTTGGCCAGATCCTGGGTATTTTCTGGTTTGGATCACGTAGTGTTGTGGTACCACACCGAAACAGTCAATTAAACCTGGTTGCAATTAATATTTTAGAGGATAACGCCGGTTATGTCTGGGTTAGTTCTGGTATTTGCAATCATCTGGCTCATACTTTCGTATTTTTCGAATACCTGATGGCCAGATCCTGGGTTTTTTCTGGTTTAATTACGTAGTAATGTGGCACCACACCGAAACAGTCAATTAAACCTGGTTGCGATTAATATTTCAGAGGATAACGCCGGCTATGTCTGGGTTAGGTCTGGTATTTGCCATCATCTAGCACATACTTTCGCATTTTTCGCATACTTGAATGGCCAGATCCTGGGCTTCTTCTGGTTTGGATCACGTAGTAATGTGGTACCACACCGAAACAATCAACTAAACCTGGTTGCAATAAATATTTTAGAGGATAACGCCGGTTATGTCTGGGTTAGTTCTGGTATTTGCAATCATCTGTCTCATACTTTCGCATTTTTCGAATACCTGTTGGCCAGATACTGGGTTTTTTCTGGTTTGATTACGTAGTAATGTGGTACCGTACCGAAACAGTCAATTAAACCTGGTTCCGAATAATATTTTAGAAGATAAAGCCGGTTATGTCTGGGTTATGTCTGGGTTAGGTCTGGTATTTGCAATCATTTGACTCATACTTTCGCATTTTTCGCATACTTGTTGTCCAGATCCTGCATTTTTTCTGGTTTGGATTACATAGTAATGTGGTACCACACCGAAATGGTCAATTAAACCTGGTTCCGATTAATATTTTGGAGGATAACGCCGGTTAGGTTTGTGTTAGGTCTGGTATTTGCAATCATCTGACTCAGACTTTCGCATTTTTCGCATACTTGAATGGACAGATCCTGGGCTTTTTCTGGTTTGCCATCATCTAGCTCATACTTTCGCATTTTTTGCATACTTGTTGGCCAGATCCTGACTTTTTCTGATTTGGATCAGGTAGTAATCTGGCACCACACCGAAACTGTCAATTAAACCTGGTTGCGATTAATATTTTAGAAGATAACGCCGGTTCGGTCTGGGTTAGGTCTGGTATTTGCAATCATCTGGGTCATACTTTTGCATTTTTCGCATACTTGTTGGCCAGATCCTGGGCTTTTGCTGAGTTTGATCACGTAGTAATGTGGCACCACCCCGATACAGTCAACTATAGGTGGTGCCGATTAATATTTTAAAGGAAGACGCCGGTTATGTCTTGGTTAGATCTGGTTTTTGCAATCATCTGGCTCATACTTCCGCATTTTTCGCATACTTGTTTGCCAGATCCTGGGCTTTTTCTGGTTTGGATCAGGTAGTAATGTGGTACCACATCGAAGCAGTCAATTAAACCTGGTTCCGATTAATATTTTGGAGGATAACGCCGGTTAGGTCTGGATTAGGCCTGGTATTTTCCAGCCGTTGGCTCATACTTACACATTTTTCGCATACTTGTTTGCCAGATCCTGGGTTCTTTTCTCGTTAGGATCACGTATTAATGTGGTGCCACACTGAAATAGTCAATTCAACCTGGATTCGATCAATATTTTGGAGGATAATGCCGGTTAGATATGGGTTAGGTCATCTCCCTTATACTTTCGCTTTTTTCGCATACTTGATGGCCAGATCCTGGGCTTTTTCTGGTTTGGATAACGTATTAATCTGGTGTCACACCGAAGCAGTCAACTAAACCTGGATTCGATCTATACTTTAGAGGATCACACCGGTTAGGTTTGTGTTACGTCTGGTATTTACAATCATCTTCCTTATACTTTCGCATTTTTCGTATACTTGTTGGCCAGATCCTGGGTTTTTTTCTGGTTTGGAACACGTATTAATCTGGTGCCACACTGAAATAGTCAATTCATCCTGGTTCCGATTAATATTTTGGAGGACAATGCCGGTTAGATATGGGTTAGGTCTGGCATTTGCCATCATCTAGGTAATACATTCGTATTCTTCGCATACGTGTTGGCCTGATCCTGGGCTTTTTCTGGTTTGGATAACGTATTAATCTGGTGCCACACTGAAATAGTCTATTCAACCTGGTTTCCATTAATATTTTAGAGGATAACAGCGGTTGGGTTTGTGTTAGTACTGGTATTTGCAATCATCTGGCTCATACTTTCGCATTTTTCGCATACTTGATGGCCAGATCCTGGGCTTTTTCTCTTTTGGATAACGTATTAATCTGGTGCCACACTGAAATAGTTAATTCAACCTGGTTTCGATTAATATTTTGGAGGATAACGCCGGTTAGGTTTGTGTTACGTCTGGTATTTACAATCATCTCCCTTATACTTTCGCATTTTTCGCATACTTGTTGGCCAGATCCTGGGTTTTTTTCTGGTTTGGAACACGTATTAATCTGGTGCCACACTGAGATAGTCAATTCAACCTGGTTTCGATTAGTATTTTAGAGGATAACACCGTTTAGGTTTGTGTTACGTCTGGTATTTACAATCATCTGCCTTATACTTTCGCACTTTTCGCAGACTTCCTGGCCAGATTCTGGGTTTTTGTCTGGTTAGCATCACGTATTAATGTGGTGCCACACTGAAATAGTCAATACAACCTGGTTTCGATTAATATTTTAGAGGATAACAACGGATAGGTTTCTGTTACGTCTGGTATTTACAATCATCTGCCTTATACTTTCGCATTTTTCGCATACTTGTTGGCCAGATCCTGGGTTTTTTTCTAGTTAGGATCACGTATTAATGTGGTGCCGCACAGAAATAGTCAATCCATCCTGGTTCCCATTAATATTTTGGAGGACAATGCCGGTTAGATATGGGTTAGGTCTGGTATTTGCCATCATCTAGGTAATACATTCGTATTCTTCGCATACGTTTTGGCCTGATCCTGGGCTTTTTCTGGTTTGGATAACGTATTAATCTGGTGCCACACTGAAATAGTCTATTCAACCTGGTTTCGATTAATATTTTAGAGGATAACAGCGGTTAGGTTTGTGTTAGGACGTATTTGCAATCATCTGGCTCATACTTTCGCATTTTTCGCATACTTGATGGCCAGATCCTGGGCTTTTTCTCTTTTGGATAATGTATTAATCTGGTGCCACACTGAAATAGTCTATTCAACCTGGTTTAGATTAATATTTTAGAGGATAACAGCGGTTAGGTTTGTGTTACGACTGGTATTTGCAATCATCTGGCTCATACTTTCGCATTTTTCGCATACTTGATGGCCAGATCCTGGGCATTTTCTCTTTTGGATAACGTATTAATCTGGTGCCACACTGAAATAGTCAATTAAACGTGGTTTCGATCACTATTTTACAGGATAACTCCGGTTAGGTCTGGGTTAGGCCTGGTATTTGCCAACCTGTGGCTCATACTTTCGCATTTTTCGCCTACTTGTTTGCCAGATCCTGGGTTCTTTTCTCGTTAGCATCACGTATTAATGTGGTGCCACACTGAAATAGTCATTTTAACCAGGATTCGATCAATATTTTAGAGGATAACAATGGTTAGGTCTGGGTAATGTCTGTTATTTGCAAGCATCTGCCACATACTTTCGCATTTTTCGCATACTTGATGGCCAGATCCTGGGCTTTTTCTGGATTGGATCACGTAGTTATGTGGTAACACCCTGAAAGAGTCAATTAAACCTGGATTCGATCAATACTTTAGAGCATAACACCGGTTGGGTCGCGTTTAGGTCTGGGATTTGCCCCCATCTGCCTCTTACTTTCGCATTTTTCGCCTACTTGTTTGCCAGATCCTGGGTTCTTTTCTCGTTAGGATCACGTATTAATGTGGTGCCACACTGAAATAGTCATTTTAACCAGGATTCGATCAATATTTTAGAGGATAACAACGGATAGGTTTCTGTTACGTCTGGTATTTACAATCATCTGCCTTATACTTTCGCATTTTTCGCATACTTGTTGGCCAGATCCTGGGTTTTTTTCTAGTTAGGATCACGTATTAATGTGGTGCCGCACAGAAGTAGTCAATTCATCCTGGTTCCCATTAATATTTTGGAGGACAATGCCGGTTAGATATGGGTTAGGTCTGGTATTTGCCATCATCTAGGTAATACATTCGTATTCTTCGCATACGTGTTGGCCTGATCCTGGGCTTTTTCTGGTTTGGATAACGTATTAATCTGGTGCCACACTGAAATAGTCTATTCAACCTGGTTTCGATTAATATTTTAGAGGATAACAGCGGTTAGGTTTGTGTTAGGACGTATTTGCAATCATCTGGCTCATACTTTCGCATTTTTCGCATACTTGATGGCCAGATCCTGGGCTTTTTCTCTTTTGGTTTACGTATTAATCTGGTGCCACACTGAAATAGTCAATTCAACCTGGTTTCGATTAATATTTTAGAGGATAACACCGTTTAGGTTTGTGTTACGTCTGGTATTTACAATCATCTGCCTTATACTTTCGCACTTTTCGCAAACTTCCTGGCCAGATCCTGGGTTTTTGTCTGGTTAGCATCACGTATTAATATGGTGCCACACTGAAATAGTCAATTCAACCTGGTTTCGATTAATATTTTGGAGGATAACACCGTTTAGGTTTGTGTTACGTCTGGTATTTACAATCATCTCCCTTGTACTTTCGCATTTTTCGCATACTTGTTGGCCAGATCCTGGGTTTTTTTCTGGTTTGGAACTCGTATTAATCTGGTGCCACACTGAAATAGTCAATTAAACGTGGTTTCGATCACTATTTTACAGGATAACTCCGGTTAGGTCTGGGTTAGGCCTGGTATTTGCCAACCTCTGGCTCATACTTTCGCATTTTTCGCCTACTTGTTTGCCAGATCCTGGGTTCTTTTCTCGTTAGCATCACGTATTAATGTGGTGCCACACTGAAATAGTCATTTTAACCAGGATTCGATCAATATTTTAGAGGATAACAACGGTTAGGGCTGGGTAATGTCTGTTATTTGCAATCATCTGCCACATACTTTCGCATTTTTCGCATACTTGTAGACCTGACCCTGGGCTTTTTCTGATTTGGATCACGTAGTAATGTGGTACCGCACTCATACAGTTAATTAAACCTGGATTCGATCTATACTTCAGAGGATAACACCGGTCAGGTTTGTGTTACGTCTGGTATTTACAATCATCTGCCTTATACTTTCGCATTTATCGCATACTTGATGGCCAGATCCTGGGCTTTTTCTGGTTTGGATCACGTAGTTATGTGGTAACACCCTGAAAGAGTCAATTAAACCTGGATTCGATCAATACTTTAGAGGATAACACCGGTTGGGTCGCGTTTAGGTCTGGGATTTGCCCCCATCTGCCTCTTACTTTCGCATTCTTCGCATACATGTTGGCCTGATCCTGGGCTTTTTCTGGTTGGGATCACGTAGTAATGTGGTACCACACTGATACAGTCAATTAAACCTGGATTCGATCTATACTTTAGAGGATTACACCGGTTAGGTTTGTGTTACATCTGGTATTTACAATCATCTACCTTATACTTTCGCATTTTTCGAATACTTGTTGGCCTGACCCTGGGCTTTTTCTGATATGGATCACGTAGTAATGTGGTACCACACTGATACAGTCAATTAAACCAGGATTCGGTCTATACTTTAGAGGCTAACATCTGTTAGGTCTGGGTTACGTCTGGTATTTGCAATCATCTGCCTCATACTTACGCATTTTTCGCATACTTGTTTGCCAGATCCTGGGTTCTTTTCTCGTTAGGATCACGTATTAATGTGGTGCCACACTGAAATAGTCAATTCAACCTGGAGTCGATCAATATTTTGGAGGATAATGCCGGTTAGATATGGGTTAGGTCATCTCCCTTATACTTTCGCTTTTTTCGCATACTTGATGGCCAGATCCTGGGCTTTTTCTGGTTTGGATCACGTAGTAATGTGGTACCACACTGAAACAGTCAATTAAACCTGGCTTCGATCTATACTTTAGAGGATCACACCGGTTAGGTTTGTGTTACGTCTGGTATTTACAATCATTTCCCATATACTTTCGCATTTTTCGCATACTTGTTGGCCAGATCCTGGGTTTTTTCCTGGTTAGGATCACGTATGAATGTGGTGCCGCACTGAAATAGTCAATTCAACCTGGTTTCGATTAATATTTTGGAGGATAATGCCGGTTAGATATGGGTTAGGTCTGGTTTTTGCAATCACCTGGCTCATACTTTCGCATATTTCTCATACTTGATGGCCAGATTCTGGTCTTTCTCCGGTATGGGTCTCGTAGTAATGTGGTACCACACTGAAACAGTCAATTAAGCCTAGTCTGGTTCAACATTTCAAAGGATAACGCATGTTAGGTCTAGGTTAGGTCTGAGATTAGCTCTCATCAGGCTAATACTTTCGCATATATCTGATACTTGATGGCCAGATTCTGGGCTTTTTCCGGTTTGGCTCACCTAGTAATGTGGTACCACACTGAAACAGTCGACTAAACCTGGTCTCGATCAATATTTTAGGGGATTACGCATGTTAGGCATAGGTTAGGTCTAGGATTTGCTCTCATCAGGCTCATACTTTCGCATATTTCTCATACTTGATGGCCAGATTCTCGGCTTTTTTTGGTTTGGATCACGTAGTAATGTCGTACCACACTGAAACAGTCGACTAAACCTGGTCTCGATCAATATTTTAGGGGATTACGCATGTTAGGCATAGGTTAGGTCTAGGATTTGCTCTCATCAGGCTCATACTTTCGCATATTTCTCATACTTGATGGCCAGATTCTGGGCTTTTTTTGGCTTGGATCACGTAGTAATGTCGTACCACACTGAAACAGTCGACTAAACCTGGTCTCGATCAATATTTTAGGGGATAACGCATGTTAGGTCTAGGTTAGGTCTGGGATTTGCACTCATCAGGCTCATACTTTCGCATATTTCTCATACTTGATGGCCAGATTCTCGGCTTTTTTTGGTTTGGACGACGTAGTAATGTGGTACCACACTGAAACAGTCAATTAAACCCGGTTTCGATCAATATTTTAGAGGATAACACATGTTAGGTCTAGGTTAGGTCTGGGATTCGCACTCATCAGGCTCATACTTTCGCATATTTCTCATACTTGATGGCCAGATTCTGGGCTTTTTTTGGCTTGGATCACGTAGTAATGTGGTACCACACTGAAACAGTCGACTAAACCTGGTCACGGTCAATATTTTAGAGGATAACGCATGTTAGGTATAGGTTAGGTCTTGGATTTGCTCTCATCAGGCTCATACTTTCGCATATTTCTCATACTTGATGGCCAGATTCTGGGCTTTTTTTGGTTTGGACGACGTAGTAATGTGGTACAACACTGAAACAATCGACTAAACCTGGTCTCGATCAATATTTTAGGGGATAACACATGTTAGGTCTAGGTTAGGTCTGGGATTTGCACACATCAGGATCATACTTTCGCATATTTCTCATACTTGATGGCCAGATTCTGGGCTTTCTCCGGTATGGGTCTCGTAGTAATGTGGTACCACACTGAAACAGTCAATTAAGCCTAGTCTGGTTCAACATTTCAAAGGATAACGCATGTTAGGTCTAGGTTAGGTCTGAGATTAGCTCTCATCAGGCTAATACTTTCGCATATATCTGATACTTGATGGCCAGATTCTGGGCTTTTTCCGGTTTGGATCACCTAGTAATGTGGTACCACACTGAAACAGTCGACTAAACCTGGTCTCGATCAATATTTTAGGGGATAACACATGTTAGGTCTAGGTTAGCCCTGGGATTTGCACTCATCAGGCTCACACTTTCGCATATTTCTCATACTTGATGGCCAGATTCTGGGCTTTTCCCCGTTTGGATCACATAGTAATGTGGTACCACACTGATACAGTCGATTAAACCTGGTTTCGATCAATATCTTAGAGGATAACTCATGTTAGGTCTGGGTTAGGTCTAGGACTTGCCCACATCAGGCTCATACTTTCGCATATTTCTCATACTTGATGGCCAGATTCTGGGCTTTTCCCCGTTTGGATCACATAGTAATGTGGTACCACACTGAAACAGTCGATTAAACCTGGTTTCGATCAATATGTTAGAGGATAACTCATGTTAGGTCTGGGTTAGGTTTAGGACTTGCCCACATCAGGCTCATACTTTCGCATACTTCTCATACTTGATGGCCAGATTCTGGGCTTTTCCCCGTTTGGATCACATAGTAATGTGGTACCACACTGAAACAGTCGACTAAACCTGGTGTCGATCAATATTTTAGGGGATAACGCATGTTAGGTCTAGGTTAGGTCTGGGATTTGCTCTCATCAGGCTCATACTTTCGCATATATCTCATACTTGATGGCCAGATTCTGGGCTTTTCCCCGTTTGGATCACATAGTAATGTGGTACCACACTGAAACAGTCGATTAAACCTCGTTTCGATCAATATATTAGAGGATAACTCATGTTAGGTCTGGGTTAGGTCTAGGACTTGCCCACATCAGGCTCATACCTTCGCATATTTCTCATACTTGATGGCCAGATTCTGGGCTTTTCCCCGTTTGGATCACGTAGTAATGTGGTACCACACTGAAACAGTCGACTAAACCTGGTCTCGATCAGTATTTCAGGGGATACGGCATGCTAGGTCTACGTTAGGTGTGGGATTTGCTCTCATCAGGCTCATACTTTCGCATATTTCTCATACTCGATGGCTAGATTCTGGGCTTTTTTTTGGCTTGGATCACGTAATAATGTGGTACCACACTGAAACAGTCTATTAGACCGTGTTTCGACCAATATTTTAGAGGATAACGCATGCTAGGTCTACGTTATGTGTGGGATTTGCTCTCATCAGGCTGATACTTTCGCATATTTCTCATACTTGATGGCCAGATTCTGGGCTTTTTTTGGCTTGGATCACGTAGTAATGTGGCACCACACTGACACAGTCAATTAAACCTGGTTTCGATCAATATTTTAGAGGATAACGCACGTTAGGTCTAGGTTAGGTCTGAGATTTGCTCTCATCAGGCTCATACTTTCGCATATTTCTCATACTTGATGGCCAGATTCTGGGCTTTTTTTGGCTTGGATCACGTAGTAATGTGGCACCACACTGAAGCAGTCGACTAAACCTGGTCTCGATCAAGATTTTAGAGGATAACGCATGTTGGGTATAGGTTAGTTCTGGGATTTGCTCTCATCAGGCTCATACTTTCGCATATTTATCAATCTTGTTTGCCAGATCCTGGGCTTCCACTGGTTCGGATCACGTAGTAATGTGGTACCACAATGTCACAGTCAATTAAACCTGGTTTCGATCAATATTTTAGAGGATAACACATGTTAGGTCTAGGTTAGGTCTGTGATTTGCACTCATCAGGCTCATACTTTCGCATATTTCTCATACTTGATGGCCAGATTCTGGGCTTTTTTTGGCTTGGATCACGTAGTAATGTGGCACCACACTGACACAGTCAATTAAACCTGGTTTCGATCAATATATTAGAGGATAACTCATGTTAGGTCTGGGTTAGGTCTAGGACTTGCCCACATCAGGCTCATACTTTCGCATATTTCTCATACTTGATGGCCAGATTCTGGGCTTTTTTTGGCTTGGATCACGTAGTAATGTGGCACCACACTGGCACAGTCAATTAAACCTGGTTTCGATCAATATTTTAGAGGATAACACATGTTAGGTCTAGGTTAGCCCTGGGATTTGCACTCATCAGGCTCATACTTTCGCATATTTCTCATACTTGATGGCCAGATCCTGGCCTTTTCCCCGTTTGGATCACATAGTAATGTGGTACCACACTGATACAGTCGATTAAACCTGGTTTCGATCAATATGTTAGAGGATAACTCATGTTAGGTCTGGGTTAGGTCTAGGACTTGCCCACATCAGGCTCATACTTTCGCATATTTCTCATACTTGATGGCCAGATTCTGGGCTTTTCCCCGTTTGGATCACATAGTAATGTGGTACCACACTGAAACAGTCGATTAAACCTGGTTTCGATCAATATGTTAGAGGATAACTCATGTTAGGTCTGGGTTAGGTCTAGGACTTGCCCACATCAGGCTCATACTTTCGCATATTTCTCATACTTGATGGCCAGATTCTGGGCTTTTCCCCGTTTGGATCACATAGTAATGTGGTACCACACTGAAACAGTCTATTAAACCTGGTTTCGATCAATATTTTAGAGGATAACACATGTTAGGTCTAGGTTAGGTCTGGGATTTGCACTCATCAGGCTCATACTTTCGCATATATCTCATACTTGATGGCCAGATTCTGGGCTTTTCCCCGTTTGGATCACATAGTAATGTGGTACCACACTGAAACAGTCGATTAAACCTGGTTTCGATCAATATATTAGAGGATAACTCATGTTAGGTCTGGGTTAGGTCTAGGACTTGCCCACATCAGGCTCATACTTTCGCATATTTCTCATACTTGATGGCCAGATTCTGGGCTTTTCCCCGTTTGGATCACGTAGTAATGTGGTACCACACTGAAACAGTCGACTAAACCTGGTCTCGATCAGTATTTCAGGGGATACGGCATGCTAGGTCTACGTTAGGTGTGGGATTTGCTCTCATCAGGCTCATACTTTCGCATATTTCTCATACTCGATGGCTAGATTCTGGGCTTTTTTTTGGCTTGGATCACGTAATAATGTGGTACCACACTGAAACAGTCTATTAGACCGTGTTTCGACCAATATTTTAGAGGATAACGCATGCTAGGTATACGTTATGTATGGGATTTGCTCTCATCAGGCTCATACTTTCGCATATTTCTCATACTTGATGGCCAGATTCTGGGCTTTTTTTGGCTTGGATCACGTAGTAATGTGGCACCACACTGACACAGTCAATTAAACCTGGTTTCGATCAATATTTTAGAGGATAACGCATGTTAGGTCTAGGTTAGGTCTGAGATTTGCTCTCATCAGGCTCATACTTTCGCATATTTCTCATACTTGATGGCCAGATTCTGGGCTTTCTTTGGCTTGGATCACGTAGTAATGTGGCACCACATTGAAACAGTCCATTAAACCTGGTTTCGAACGATATTTTAGAGGATAACGCATGTTAGGTCTAGGTTAGGTGTGGGATTTGCTCTCATCAGGCTCATACCTCGCATATTTCTCATACTTGATGGCCAGGTTCTGGGCTTTTTTTGGCTTAGATCACGTAGTAATGTGGTACCACACTGAAACAGTCGACTAAACCTGGTCTCGATCAATATTTTAGGGGATAACGCATGTTAGGTCTAGGTTAGGTCTGGGATTTGCACACATCAGGCTCATACTTTCGCATATTTCTCATACTTGATGGCCAGATTCTGGGCTTTTTTTGGTTTGGACGACGTAGTAATGTGGTACAACACTGAAACAATCGACTAAACCTGGTCTCGATCAATATTTTAGGGGATAACACATGTTAGGTCTAGGTTAGGTCTGGGATTTGCACTCATCAGGATCATACTTTCGCATATTTCTCATACTTGATGGCCAGATTCTGGTCTTTCTCCGGTATGGGTCTCGTAGTAATGTGGTACCACACTGAAACAGTCAATTAAGCCTAGTCTGGTTCAACATTTCAAAGGATAACGCATGTTAGGTCTAGGTTAGGTCTGAGATTAGCTCTCATCAGGCTAATACTTTCGCATATTTCTCATACTTATTGGCCAGATCCTGGGTGTTTTCTGGTATGGATCACGTAGTAATGTGGTGCCACACTGAAGCAGTCGACTAAACCTGGTCTCGATCAAGATTTTAGAGGATAACGCATGTTGGGTATAGGTTAGTTCTGGGATTTGCTCTCATCAGGCTCATACTTTCGCATATTTCTCATACTTGATGGCCAGATTCTGGGCTTTTCCCCGTTTGGATCACGTAGTAATGTGGTACCACACTGAAACAGTCGACTAAACCTGGTCTCGATCAGTATTTCAGGGGATACGGCATGCTAGGTCTACGTTAGGTGTGGGATTTGCTCTCATCAGGCTCATACTTTCGCATATTTCTCATACTCGATGGCTAGATTCTGGGCTTTTTTTTGGCTTGGATCACGTAATAATGTGGTACCACATTGAAACAGTCCATTAAACCTGGTTTCGAACGATATTTTAGAGGATAACGCAAGTTAGGTCTAGGTTAGGTCGGGGATTCGCTCTCATCACGCTCATACCGTCACATATTTCTCATACTTGTTGGCCAGATCCTGGGTGTTTTCTGGTATGGATCACGTAGTAATGTGGTACCACACTGAAGCAATCGACTAAACCTGGTCTCGATCAAGATTTTAGAGGATAACGCATGTTGGGTATAGGTTAGTTCTGGGATTTGCTCTCATCAGGCTCATACGTTCGAATATTTATCAATCTTGTTTGCAAGATCCTGGGCTTCCACTGGTTCGGATCACGTAGTAATGTGGTACCACAATGTCACAGTCAATTAAACCTGGTTTCGATCAATATTTTAGAGGATAACACATGTTAGGTCTACGTTAGGTCTGGGATTTGCACTCATCAGGCTCATACTTTCGCATATTTCTCATACATGATGGCCAGATTCTGATCTTTTTTTTGCTTGGATCACGTAGTAATGGGGTACCACACTGAAACAGTCTATTAAACCTGGTTTCGATCAATATTTTAGAGGATAACACATGTTAGGTCTAGGTTAGGTCTGGGATTTGCACTCATCAGGCTCATACTTTCGCATATTTCTCATACATGATGGCCAGATTCTGATCTTTTTTTTGCTTGGATCACGAAGTAATGCGGTACCACATTGAAACAGTCCATTAAACCTGGTTTCAATCAATATCTTCGAGGATAACGCATGTTTGGTCTAGGTTAGGTCTGGGATTTGCTCTCATCAGGCTCATACTTTAGCATATTTCTCATACTTGATGGCCAGATTCTGGGCTTTTTTTGGCTTGGATCACGTAGTAATGCGGTACCACTCTGAAACAGTGTATTAAACCGTGTTTCGACCAATATTTTAGAGGATAACGCATGCTAGGTCTACGTTAGGTGTGGGATTTGCTCTCAGTAGGCTCATACCTCGCATATTTCTCATACTTGATGGCCAGGTTCTGGGCTTTTTTTGGCTTAGATCACGTAGTAATGTGGTACCACACTGAAACAGTCGACTAAACCTGGTCTCGATCAATATTTTAGGGGATAACGCATGTTAGGTATAGGTTAGGTCTGGGATTTGCTCTCATCAGGCTCATACTTTCGCATATTTATCATACTTGATGGCCAGATTCTGGGCTTTTTTTGGCTTGGATCACGTAGTAATGTGGCACGACACTGACACAGTCAATTAAACCTGGTTTCGATCAATATTTTAGGGGATAACGCATGTTAGGTCTAGGTTAGGTCTGGGATTTGCACTCATCAGGCTCATACTTTCGCATATTTCTCATACTTGATGGCCAGATTCTCGGCTTTTTTTGGTTTGGACGACGTAGTAATGTGGTACCACACTGAAACAGTCAATTAAACCCGGTTTCGATCAATATTTTAGAGGATAACACATGTTAGGTCTAGGTTAGGTCTGGGATTCGCACTCATCAGGCTCATACTTTCGCATATTTCTCATACTTGATGGCCAGATTCTGGGCTTTTTTTGGCTTGGATCACGTAGTAATGTGGTACCACACTGAAACAGTCGACTAAACCTGGTCACGGTCAATATTTTAGAGGATAACGCATGTTAGGTATAGGTTAGGTCTTGGATTTGCTCTCATCAGGCTCATACTTTCGCATATTTCTCATACTTGATGGCCAGATTCTGGGCTTTTTTTGGTTTGGACGACGTAGTAATGTGGTACAACACTGAAACAATCGACTAAACCTGGTCTCGATCAATATTTTAGGGGATAACACATGTTAGGTCTAGGTTAGGTCTGGGATTTGCACACATCAGGATCATACTTTCGCATATTTCTCATACTTGATGGCCAGATTCTGGGCTTTCTCCGGTATGGGTCTCGTAGTAATGTGGTACCACACTGAAACAGTCAATTAAGCCTAGTCTGGTTCAACATTTCAAAGGATAACGCATGTTAGGTCTAGGTTAGGTCTGAGATTAGCTCTCATCAGGCTAATACTTTCGCATATATCTGATACTTGATGGCCAGATTCTGGGCTTTTTCCGGTTTGGATCACCTAGTAATGTGGTACCACACTGAAACAGTCGACTAAACCTGGTCTCGATCAATATTTTAGGGGATAACACATGTTAGGTCTAGGTTAGCCCTGGGATTTGCACTCATCAGGCTCACACTTTCGCATATTTCTCATACTTGATGGCCAGATTCTGGGCTTTTCCCCGTTTGGATCACATAGTAATGTGGTACCACACTGATACAGTCGATTAAACCTGGTTTCGATCAATATCTTAGAGGATAACTCATGTTAGGTCTGGGTTAGGTCTAGGACTTGCCCACATCAGGCTCATACTTTCGCATATTTCTCATACTTGATGGCCAGATTCTGGGCTTTTCCCCGTTTGGATCACATAGTAATGTGGTACCACACTGAAACAGTCGATTAAACCTGGTTTCGATCAATATGTTAGAGGATAACTCATGTTAGGTCTGGGTTAGGTTTAGGACTTGCCCACATCAGGCTCATACTTTCGCATACTTCTCATACTTGATGGCCAGATTCTGGGCTTTTCCCCGTTTGGATCACATAGTAATGTGGTACCACACTGAAACAGTCGACTAAACCTGGTGTCGATCAATATTTTAGGGGATAACGCATGTTAGGTCTAGGTTAGGTCTGGGATTTGCTCTCATCAGGCTCATACTTTCGCATATATCTCATACTTGATGGCCAGATTCTGGGCTTTTCCCCGTTTGGATCACATAGTAATGTGGTACCACACTGAAACAGTCGATTAAACCTCGTTTCGATCAATATATTAGAGGATAACTCATGTTAGGTCTGGGTTAGGTCTAGGACTTGCCCACATCAGGCTCATACCTTCGCATATTTCTCATACTTGATGGCCAGATTCTGGGCTTTTCCCCGTTTGGATCACGTAGTAATGTGGTACCACACTGAAACAGTCGACTAAACCTGGTCTCGATCAGTATTTCAGGGGATACGGCATGCTAGGTCTACGTTAGGTGTGGGATTTGCTCTCATCAGGCTCATACTTTCGCATATTTCTCATACTCGATGGCTAGATTCTGGGCTTTTTTTTGGCTTGGATCACGTAATAATGTGGTACCACACTGAAACAGTCTATTAGACCGTGTTTCGACCAATATTTTAGAGGATAACGCATGCTAGGTCTACGTTATGTGTGGGATTTGCTCTCATCAGGCTGATACTTTCGCATATTTCTCATACTTGATGGCCAGATTCTGGGCTTTTTTTGGCTTGGATCACGTAGTAATGTGGCACCACACTGACACAGTCAATTAAACCTGGTTTCGATCAATATTTTAGAGGATAACGCACGTTAGGTCTAGGTTAGGTCTGAGATTTGCTCTCATCAGGCTCATACTTTCGCATATTTCTCATACTTGATGGCCAGATTCTGGGCTTTTTTTGGCTTGGATCACGTAGTAATGTGGCACCACACTGAAGCAGTCGACTAAACCTGGTCTCGATCAAGATTTTAGAGGATAACGCATGTTGGGTATAGGTTAGTTCTGGGATTTGCTCTCATCAGGCTCATACTTTCGCATATTTATCAATCTTGTTTGCCAGATCCTGGGCTTCCACTGGTTCGGATCACGTAGTAATGTGGTACCACAATGTCACAGTCAATTAAACCTGGTTTCGATCAATATTTTAGAGGATAACACATGTTAGGTCTAGGTTAGGTCTGTGATTTGCACTCATCAGGCTCATACTTTCGCATATTTCTCATACTTGATGGCCAGATTCTGGGCTTTTTTTGGCTTGGATCACGTAGTAATGTGGCACCACACTGACACAGTCAATTAAACCTGGTTTCGATCAATATATTAGAGGATAACTCATGTTAGGTCTGGGTTAGGTCTAGGACTTGCCCACATCAGGCTCATACTTTCGCATATTTCTCATACTTGATGGCCAGATTCTGGGCTTTTTTTGGCTTGGATCACGTAGTAATGTGGCACCACACTGGCACAGTCAATTAAACCTGGTTTCGATCAATATTTTAGAGGATAACACATGTTAGGTCTAGGTTAGCCCTGGGATTTGCACTCATCAGGCTCATACTTTCGCATATTTCTCATACTTGATGGCCAGATCCTGGCCTTTTCCCCGTTTGGATCACATAGTAATGTGGTACCACACTGATACAGTCGATTAAACCTGGTTTCGATCAATATGTTAGAGGATAACTCATGTTAGGTCTGGGTTAGGTCTAGGACTTGCCCACATCAGGCTCATACTTTCGCATATTTCTCATACTTGATGGCCAGATTCTGGGCTTTTCCCCGTTTGGATCACATAGTAATGTGGTACCACACTGAAACAGTCGATTAAACCTGGTTTCGATCAATATGTTAGAGGATAACTCATGTTAGGTCTGGGTTAGGTCTAGGACTTGCCCACATCAGGCTCATACTTTCGCATATTTCTCATACTTGATGGCCAGATTCTGGGCTTTTCCCCGTTTGGATCACATAGTAATGTGGTACCACACTGAAACAGTCTATTAAACCTGGTTTCGATCAATATTTTAGAGGATAACACATGTTAGGTCTAGGTTAGGTCTGGGATTTGCACTCATCAGGCTCATACTTTCGCATATATCTCATACTTGATGGCCAGATTCTGGGCTTTTCCCCGTTTGGATCACATAGTAATGTGGTACCACACTGAAACAGTCGATTAAACCTGGTTTCGATCAATATATTAGAGGATAACTCATGTTAGGTCTGGGTTAGGTCTAGGACTTGCCCACATCAGGCTCATACTTTCGCATATTTCTCATACTTGATGGCCAGATTCTGGGCTTTTCCCCGTTTGGATCACGTAGTAATGTGGTACCACACTGAAACAGTCGACTAAACCTGGTCTCGATCAGTATTTCAGGGGATACGGCATGCTAGGTCTACGTTAGGTGTGGGATTTGCTCTCATCAGGCTCATACTTTCGCATATTTCTCATACTCGATGGCTAGATTCTGGGCTTTTTTTTGGCTTGGATCACGTAATAATGTGGTACCACACTGAAACAGTCTATTAGACCGTGTTTCGACCAATATTTTAGAGGATAACGCATGCTAGGTATACGTTATGTATGGGATTTGCTCTCATCAGGCTCATACTTTCGCATATTTCTCATACTTGATGGCCAGATTCTGGGCTTTTTTTGGCTTGGATCACGTAGTAATGTGGCACCACACTGACACAGTCAATTAAACCTGGTTTCGATCAATATTTTAGAGGATAACGCATGTTAGGTCTAGGTTAGGTCTGAGATTTGCTCTCATCAGGCTCATACTTTCGCATATTTCTCATACTTGATGGCCAGATTCTGGGCTTTCTTTGGCTTGGATCACGTAGTAATGTGGCACCACATTGAAACAGTCCATTAAACCTGGTTTCGAACGATATTTTAGAGGATAACGCATGTTAGGTCTAGGTTAGGTGTGGGATTTGCTCTCATCAGGCTCATACCTCGCATATTTCTCATACTTGATGGCCAGGTTCTGGGCTTTTTTTGGCTTAGATCACGTAGTAATGTGGTACCACACTGAAACAGTCGACTAAACCTGGTCTCGATCAATATTTTAGGGGATAACGCATGTTAGGTCTAGGTTAGGTCTGGGATTTGCACACATCAGGCTCATACTTTCGCATATTTCTCATACTTGATGGCCAGATTCTGGGCTTTTTTTGGTTTGGACGACGTAGTAATGTGGTACAACACTGAAACAATCGACTAAACCTGGTCTCGATCAATATTTTAGGGGATAACACATGTTAGGTCTAGGTTAGGTCTGGGATTTGCACTCATCAGGATCATACTTTCGCATATTTCTCATACTTGATGGCCAGATTCTGGTCTTTCTCCGGTATGGGTCTCGTAGTAATGTGGTACCACACTGAAACAGTCAATTAAGCCTAGTCTGGTTCAACATTTCAAAGGATAACGCATGTTAGGTCTAGGTTAGGTCTGAGATTAGCTCTCATCAGGCTAATACTTTCGCATATTTCTCATACTTATTGGCCAGATCCTGGGTGTTTTCTGGTATGGATCACGTAGTAATGTGGTGCCACACTGAAGCAGTCGACTAAACCTGGTCTCGATCAAGATTTTAGAGGATAACGCATGTTGGGTATAGGTTAGTTCTGGGATTTGCTCTCATCAGGCTCATACTTTCGCATATTTCTCATACTTGATGGCCAGATTCTGGGCTTTTCCCCGTTTGGATCACGTAGTAATGTGGTACCACACTGAAACAGTCGACTAAACCTGGTCTCGATCAGTATTTCAGGGGATACGGCATGCTAGGTCTACGTTAGGTGTGGGATTTGCTCTCATCAGGCTCATACTTTCGCATATTTCTCATACTCGATGGCTAGATTCTGGGCTTTTTTTTGGCTTGGATCACGTAATAATGTGGTACCACATTGAAACAGTCCATTAAACCTGGTTTCGAACGATATTTTAGAGGATAACGCAAGTTAGGTCTAGGTTAGGTCGGGGATTCGCTCTCATCACGCTCATACCGTCACATATTTCTCATACTTGTTGGCCAGATCCTGGGTGTTTTCTGGTATGGATCACGTAGTAATGTGGTACCACACTGAAGCAATCGACTAAACCTGGTCTCGATCAAGATTTTAGAGGATAACGCATGTTGGGTATAGGTTAGTTCTGGGATTTGCTCTCATCAGGCTCATACTTTCGAATATTTATCAATCTTGTTTGCAAGATCCTGGGCTTCCACTGGTTCGGATCACGTAGTAATGTGGTACCACAATGTCACAGTCAATTAAACCTGGTTTCGATCAATATTTTAGAGGATAACACATGTTAGGTCTACGTTAGGTCTGGGATTTGCACTCATCAGGCTCATACTTTCGCATATTTCTCATACATGATGGCCAGATTCTGATCTTTTTTTTGCTTGGATCACGTAGTAATGGGGTACCACACTGAAACAGTCTATTAAACCTGGTTTCGATCAATATTTTAGAGGATAACACATGTTAGGTCTAGGTTAGGTCTGGGATTTGCACTCATCAGGCTCATACTTTCGCATATTTCTCATACATGATGGCCAGATTCTGATCTTTTTTTTGCTTGGATCACGAAGTAATGCGGTACCACATTGAAACAGTCCATTAAACCTGGTTTCAATCAATATCTTCGAGGATAACGCATGTTTGGTCTAGGTTAGGTCTGGGATTTGCTCTCATCAGGCTCATACTTTAGCATATTTCTCATACTTGATGGCCAGATTCTGGGCTTTTTTTGGCTTGGATCACGTAGTAATGCGGTACCACTCTGAAACAGTGTATTAAACCGTGTTTCGACCAATATTTTAGAGGATAACGCATGCTAGGTCTACGTTAGGTGTGGGATTTGCTCTCAGTAGGCTCATACCTCGCATATTTCTCATACTTGATGGCCAGGTTCTGGGCTTTTTTTGGCTTAGATCACGTAGTAATGTGGTACCACACTGAAACAGTCGACTAAACCTGGTCTCGATCAATATTTTAGGGGATAACGCATGTTAGGTATAGGTTAGGTCTGGGATTTGCTCTCATCAGGCTCATACTTTCGCATATTTATCATACTTGATGGCCAGATTCTGGGCTTTTTTTGGCTTGGATCACGTAGTAATGTGGCACGACACTGACACAGTCAATTAAACCTGGTTTCGATCAATATTTTAGAGGATAACGCATGTTAGGTATAGGTTAGGTCTGGGATTTGCTCTCATCAGGCTCATACTTTCGCATATTTCTCATACTTGATGGCCAGATTCTGGGCTTTTTTTGGTTTGGACGACGTAGTAATGTGGTACCACATTGAAACAGTCCATTAAACCTGGTTTCAATCAATATCTTCGAGGATAACGCATGTCAGGTCTAGGTTAGGTCTGGGATTTGCTCTCATCACGCTCATACTTTCGCATATTTCTCATACTTGATGGCCAGATTCTGGGCTTTTTTTGGCTTGGATCACGTAGTAATGTGGTACCACACTGAAACAGTGTATTAAACCGTGTTTCGACCAATATTTTAGAGGATAACGCATGCTAGGTCTACGTTAGGTGTGGGATTTGCTCTCATCGGGCTCATACTTTCGCATATTTCTCATACTTGATGGCCAGATTCTGGGCTTTTTTTGGCTTAGATCACGTAGTAATGTGGTACCACACTGAAACAGTCGACTAAACCTGGTCTCGATCAATATTTTAGGGGATAACGCATGTTAGGTATAGGTTAGGTCTGGGATTTGCTCTCATCAGGCTCATACTTTCGCATATTTATCATACTTGATGGCCAGATTCTGGGCTTTTTTTGGCTTGGATCACGTAGTAATGAGGCACCACACTGACACAGTCAATTAAACCTGGTTTCGATCAATATTTTAGAGGATAGCGCATGTTAGGTCTGGGTTAGGTCTAGGACTTGCCCACATCAGGCTCATACTTTCGCATATTTCTCATACTTGATGGCCAGATTCTGGGCTTTTCCCCGTTTGGATCACATAGTAATGTGGTACCACACTGAAACAGTCGACTAAACCTTGTGTCGATCAATATTTTAGGGGGGATAACGCATGTTAGGTCTAAGTTAGGTCTGGGATTTGCTCTGATCAGGCTCATACTTTCGCATATTTCTCATACTTGATGCCCAGATTCTGGGCTTTTCCCCGTTTGGATCACATAGTAATGTGGTACCACACTGAAACAGTCGATTAAACCTGGTTTCGATCAATATATTAGAGGATAACTCATGTTAGGTCTGGGTTAGGTCTAGGACTTGCCCACATCAGGCTCATACTTTCGCATATTTCTCATACTTGATGGCCAGATTCTGGGCTTTTCCCCGTTTGGATCACGTAGTAATGTGGTACCACACTGAAACAGTCGACTAAACCTGGTCTCGATCAGTATTTCAGGGGATACGGCATGCTAGGTCTACGTTAGGTGTGGGATTTGCTCTCATCAGGCTCATACTTTCGCATATTTCTCATACTCGATGGCTAGATTCTGGGCTTTTTTTTGGCTTGGATCACGTAATAATGTGGTACCACACTGAAACAGTCTATTAGACCGTGTTTCGACCAATATTTTAGAGGATAACGCATGCTAGGTATACGTTATGTATGGGATTTGCTCTCATCAGGCTCATACTTTCGCATATTTCTCATACTTGATGGCCAGATTCTGGGCTTTTTTTGGCTTGGATCACGTAGTAATGTGGCACCACACTGACACAGTCAATTAAACCTGGTTTCGATCAATATTTTAGAGGATAACGCATGTTAGGTCTAGGTTAGGTCTGAGATTTGCTCTCATCAGGCTCATACTTTCGCATATTTCTCATACTTGATGGCCAGATTCTGGGCTTTCTTTGGCTTGGATCACGTAGTAATGTGGCACCACATTGAAACAGTCCATTAAACCTGGTTTCGAACGATATTTTAGAGGATAACGCATGTTAGGTCTAGGTTAGGTGTGGGATTTGCTCTCATCAGGCTCATACCTCGCATATTTCTCATACTTGATGGCCAGGTTCTGGGCTTTTTTTGGCTTAGATCACGTAGTAATGTGGTACCACACTGAAACAGTCGACTAAACCTGGTCTCGATCAATATTTTAGGGGATAACGCATGTTAGGTCTAGGTTAGGTCTGGGATTTGCACACATCAGGCTCATACTTTCGCATATTTCTCATACTTGATGGCCAGATTCTGGGCTTTTTTTGGTTTGGACGACGTAGTAATGTGGTACAACACTGAAACAATCGACTAAACCTGGTCTCGATCAATATTTTAGGGGATAACACATGTTAGGTCTAGGTTAGGTCTGGGATTTGCACTCATCAGGATCATACTTTCGCATATTTCTCATACTTGATGGCCAGATTCTGGTCTTTCTCCGGTATGGGTCTCGTAGTAATGTGGTACCACACTGAAACAGTCAATTAAGCCTAGTCTGGTTCAACATTTCAAAGGATAACGCATGTTAGGTCTAGGTTAGGTCTGAGATTAGCTCTCATCAGGCTAATACTTTCGCATATTTCTCATACTTATTGGCCAGATCCTGGGTGTTTTCTGGTATGGATCACGTAGTAATGTGGTGCCACACTGAAGCAGTCGACTAAACCTGGTCTCGATCAAGATTTTAGAGGATAACGCATGTTGGGTATAGGTTAGTTCTGGGATTTGCTCTCATCAGGCTCATACTTTCGCATATTTCTCATACTTGATGGCCAGATTCTGGGCTTTTCCCCGTTTGGATCACGTAGTAATGTGGTACCACACTGAAACAGTCGACTAAACCTGGTCTCGATCAGTATTTCAGGGGATACGGCATGCTAGGTCTACGTTAGGTGTGGGATTTGCTCTCATCAGGCTCATACTTTCGCATATTTCTCATACTCGATGGCTAGATTCTGGGCTTTTTTTTGGCTTGGATCACGTAATAATGTGGTACCACATTGAAACAGTCCATTAAACCTGGTTTCGAACGATATTTTAGAGGATAACGCAAGTTAGGTCTAGGTTAGGTCGGGGATTCGCTCTCATCACGCTCATACCGTCACATATTTCTCATACTTGTTGGCCAGATCCTGGGTGTTTTCTGGTATGGATCACGTAGTAATGTGGTACCACACTGAAGCAATCGACTAAACCTGGTCTCGATCAAGATTTTAGAGGATAACGCATGTTGGGTATAGGTTAGTTCTGGGATTTGCTCTCATCAGGCTCATACTTTCGAATATTTATCAATCTTGTTTGCAAGATCCTGGGCTTCCACTGGTTCGGATCACGTAGTAATGTGGTACCACAATGTCACAGTCAATTAAACCTGGTTTCGATCAATATTTTAGAGGATAACACATGTTAGGTCTACGTTAGGTCTGGGATTTGCACTCATCAGGCTCATACTTTCGCATATTTCTCATACATGATGGCCAGATTCTGATCTTTTTTTTGCTTGGATCACGTAGTAATGGGGTACCACACTGAAACAGTCTATTAAACCTGGTTTCGATCAATATTTTAGAGGATAACACATGTTAGGTCTAGGTTAGGTCTGGGATTTGCACTCATCAGGCTCATACTTTCGCATATTTCTCATACATGATGGCCAGATTCTGATCTTTTTTTTGCTTGGATCACGAAGTAATGCGGTACCACATTGAAACAGTCCATTAAACCTGGTTTCAATCAATATCTTCGAGGATAACGCATGTTTGGTCTAGGTTAGGTCTGGGATTTGCTCTCATCAGGCTCATACTTTAGCATATTTCTCATACTTGATGGCCAGATTCTGGGCTTTTTTTGGCTTGGATCACGTAGTAATGCGGTACCACTCTGAAACAGTGTATTAAACCGTGTTTCGACCAATATTTTAGAGGATAACGCATGCTAGGTCTACGTTAGGTGTGGGATTTGCTCTCAGTAGGCTCATACCTCGCATATTTCTCATACTTGATGGCCAGGTTCTGGGCTTTTTTTGGCTTAGATCACGTAGTAATGTGGTACCACACTGAAACAGTCGACTAAACCTGGTCTCGATCAATATTTTAGGGGATAACGCATGTTAGGTATAGGTTAGGTCTGGGATTTGCTCTCATCAGGCTCATACTTTCGCATATTTATCATACTTGATGGCCAGATTCTGGGCTTTTTTTGGCTTGGATCACGTAGTAATGTGGCACGACACTGACACAGTCAATTAAACCTGGTTTCGATCAATATTTTAGAGGATAACGCATGTTAGGTATAGGTTAGGTCTGGGATTTGCTCTCATCAGGCTCATACTTTCGCATATTTCTCATACTTGATGGCCAGATTCTGGGCTTTTTTTGGTTTGGACGACGTAGTAATGTGGTACCACATTGAAACAGTCCATTAAACCTGGTTTCAATCAATATCTTCGAGGATAACGCATGTCAGGTCTAGGTTAGGTCTGGGATTTGCTCTCATCACGCTCATACTTTCGCATATTTCTCATACTTGATGGCCAGATTCTGGGCTTTTTTTGGCTTGGATCACGTAGTAATGTGGTACCACACTGAAACAGTGTATTAAACCGTGTTTCGACCAATATTTTAGAGGATAACGCATGCTAGGTCTACGTTAGGTGTGGGATTTGCTCTCATCGGGCTCATACTTTCGCATATTTCTCATACTTGATGGCCAGATTCTGGGCTTTTTTTGGCTTAGATCACGTAGTAATGTGGTACCACACTGAAACAGTCGACTAAACCTGGTCTCGATCAATATTTTAGGGGATAACGCATGTTAGGTATAGGTTAGGTCTGGGATTTGCTCTCATCAGGCTCATACTTTCGCATATTTATCATACTTGATGGCCAGATTCTGGGCTTTTTTTGGCTTGGATCACGTAGTAATGAGGCACCACACTGACACAGTCAATTAAACCTGGTTTCGATCAATATTTTAGAGGATAGCGCATGTTAGGTCTGGGTTAGGTCTAGGACTTGCCCACATCAGGCTCATACTTTCGCATATTTCTCATACTTGATGGCCAGATTCTGGGCTTTTCCCCGTTTGGATCACATAGTAATGTGGTACCACACTGAAACAGTCGACTAAACCTTGTGTCGATCAATATTTTAGGGGGGATAACGCATGTTAGGTCTAAGTTAGGTCTGGGATTTGCTCTGATCAGGCTCATACTTTCGCATATTTCTCATACTTGATGCCCAGATTCTGGGCTTTTTCCGGTTTGGATCACGTAGTAATGTGGTACCACACTGAAACAGTCGGCTAAACCTGGTCTCGATCAATATTTCTAAGGATACGGCATGCTTGGTCTACGTTAGGTGTGGGATTTGCTCTCATCGGGCTCATACTTTCGCATATTTCTCATACTTGATGGCCAGATTCTGATCTTTTTTTTGCTTGGATCACGTAGTAATGGGGTACCACACTGAAACAGTCTATTAAACCTGGTTTCGATCAATATTTTAGAGGATAACACATGTTAGGTCTAGGTTAGGTCTGGGATTTGCACTCATCAGGCTCATACTTTCGCATATTTCTCATACATGATGGCCAGATTCTGATCTTTTTCTTGCTTGGATCACGTAGTAATGGGGTACCACACAGAAACAGTCTATTAAACCTGGTTTCGATCAATATCTTCGAGGATAGCGCATGTTCGGTCTAGGTTAGGTCTGGGATTTGCTCTCATCAGGCTCATACTTTCGCATATTTCTCATACTTGATGGCCAGATTCTGGGCTTTTTTTGGCTTGCATCACGTAGTAATGTGGCACCACACTGACACAGTCAATTAAACCTGGTTTCGATCAATATTTTAGAGGATAACGCATGCTAGGTCTACGTTAGGTGTGGGATTTGCTCTCATCGGGCTCATACTTTCGCATATTTCTCATACTTGATGGCCAGATTCTGGGCTTTTTTTGGCTTAGATCACGTAGTAATGTGGTACCACACTGAAACAGTCGACTAAACCTGGTCTCGATCAATATTTTAGGGGATAACGCATGTTAGGTATAGGTTAGGTCTGGGATTTGCTCTCATCAGGCTCATACTTTCGCATATTTATCATACTTGATGGCCAGAATCTGGGCTTTTTTTGGCTTGGATCACGTAGTAATGAGGCACCACACTGACACAGTCAATTAAACCTGGTTTCGATCAATATTTTAGAGGATAGCGCATGTTAGGTCTGGGTTAGGTCTAGGACTTGCCCTCATCAGGCTCATACTTTCGCATATTTCTCATACTTGATGGCCAGATTCTGGGCTTTTTTTGGTTTGGACGACGTAGTAATGTGGTACCACATTGAAACAGTCCATTAAACCTGGTTTCAATCAATATCTTCGAGGATAACGCATGTCAGGTCTAGGTTAGGTCTGGGATTTGCTCTGATCACGCTCATACTTTCGCATATTTCTCATACTTGATGGCCAGATTCTGGGCTTTTTTTGGCTTGGATCACGTAGTAATGTGGTACCACACTGAAACAGTGTATTAAACCGTGTTTCGACCAATATTTTAGAGGATAACGCATGCTAGGTCTACGTTAGGTGTGGGATTTGCTCTCATCGGGCTCATACTTTCGCATATTTCTCATACTTGATGGCCAGATTCTGGGCTTTTTTTGGCTTAGATCACGTAGTAATGTGGTACCACACTGAAACAGTCGACTAAACCTGGTCTCGATCAATATTTTAGGGGATAACGCATGTTAGGTATAGGTTAGGTCTGGGATTTGCTCTCATCAGGCTCATACTTTCGCATATTTATCATACTTGATGGCCAGATTCTGGGCTTTTTTTGGCTTGGATCACGTAGTAATGAGGCACCACACTGACACAGTCAATTAAACCTGGTTTCGATCAATATTTTAGAGGATAGCGCATGTTAGGTCTGGGTTAGGTCTAGGACTTGCCCACATCAGGCTCATACTTTCGCATATTTCTCATACTTGATGGCCAGATTCTGGGCTTTTCCCCGTTTGGATCACATAGTAATGTGGTACCACACTGAAACAGTCGACTAAACCTTGTGTCGATCAATATTTTAGGGGGGATAACGCATGTTAGGTCTAAGTTAGGTCTGGGATTTGCTCTCATCAGGCTCATACTTTCGCATATTTCTCATACTTGATGCCCAGATTCTGGGCTTTTTCCGGTTTGGATCACGTAGTAATGTGGTACCACACTGAAACAGTCGGCTAAACCTGGTCTCGATCAATATTTCTAAGGATACGGCATGCTTGGTCTACGTTAGGTGTGGGATTTGCTCTCATCGGGCTCATACTTTCGCATATTTCTCATACTTGATGGCCAGATTCTGATCTTTTTTTTGCTTGGATCACGTAGTAATGGGGTACCACACTGAAACAGTCTATTAAACCTGGTTTCGATCAATATTTTAGAGGATAACACATGTTAGGTCTAGGTTAGGTCTGGGATTTGCACTCATCAGGCTCATACTTTCGCATATTTCTCATACATGATGGCCAGATTCTGATCTTTTTCTTGCTTGGATCACGTAGTAATGGGGTACCACACAGAAACAGTCTATTAAACCTGGTTTCGATCAATATCTTCGAGGATAGCGCATGTTCGGTCTAGGTTAGGTCTGGGATTTGCTCTCATCAGGCTCATACTTTCGCATATTTCTCATACTTGATGGCCAGATTCTGGGCTTTTTTTGGCTTGCATCACGTAGTAATGTGGCACCACACTGACACAGTCAATTAAACCTGGTTTCGATCAATATTTTAGAGGATAACGCATGTTAGGTCTAGGTTAGGTCTGGGATTTGCTCTCATCACGCTCATACTTTCGCATATTTCTCATACTTGATGGCCAGATTCTGGGCTTTTTTTGGCTTGGATCACGTAGTAATGTGGTACCACACTGAAACAGTGTATTAAACCGTGTTTCGACCAATATTTTAGAGGATAACGCATGCTAGGTCTACGTTAGGTGTGGGATTTGCTCTCATCGGGCTCATACTTTCGCATATTTCTCATACTTGATGGCCAGATTCTGGGCTTTTTTTGGCTTAGATCACGTAGTAATGTGGTACCACACTGAAACAGTCGACTAAACCTGGTCTCGATCAATATTTTAGGGGATAACGCATGTTAGGTATAGGTTAGGTCTGGGATTTGCTCTCATCAGGCTCATACTTTCGCATATTTATCATACTTGATGGCCAGAATCTGGGCTTTTTTTGGCTTGGATCACGTAGTAATGAGGCACCACACTGACACAGTCAATTAAACCTGGTTTCGATCAATATTTTAGAGGATAGCGCATGTTAGGTCTGGGTTAGGTCTAGGACTTGCCCACATCAGGCTCATACTTTCGCATATTTCTCATACTTGATGGCCAGATTCTGGGCTTTTCCCCGTTTGGATCACATAGTAACGTGGTACCACACTGAAACAGTCGACTAAACCTTGTGTCGATCAATATATTAGGGGGGATAACGCATGTTAGGTCTAAGTTAGGTCTGGGATTTGCTCTCATCAGGCTCATACTTTCGCATATTTCTCATACTTGATGCCCAGATTCTGGGCTTTTTCCGGTTTGGATCACGTAGTAATGTGGTACCACACTGAAACAGTCGGCTAAACCTGGTCTCGATCAATATTTCTAAGGATACGGTATGCTTGGTCTACGTTAGGTGTGGGATTTGCTCTCATCGGGCTCATACTTTCGCATATTTCTCATACTTGATGGCCAGATTCTGGGCTTTTTTTGGCTTAGATCACGTAGTAATGTGGTACCACACTGAAACAGTCGACTAAACCTGGTCTCGATCAATATTTTAGGGGATAACGCATGTTAGGTATAGGTTAGGTCTGGGATTTGCTCTCATCAGGCTCATACTTTCGCATATTTATCATACTTGATGGCCAGATTCTGGGCTTTTTTTGGCTTGGATCACGTAGTAATGACGCACCACACTGACACAGTCAATTAAACCTGGTTTCGATCAATATTTTAGAGGATAACGCATGTTAGCTCTGGGTTAGGTCTAGGACTTGCCCACATCAGGCTCATACTTTCGCATATTTCTCATACTTGATGGCCAGATTCTGGGCTTTTCCCCGTTTGGATCACATAGTAATGTGGTACCACACTGAAACAGTCGACTAAACCTTGTGTCGATCAATATTTTAGGGGGGATAACGCATGTTAGGTCTAAGTTAGGTCTGGGATTTGCTCTCATCAGGCTCATACTTTCGCATATTTCTCATACTTGATGCCCAGATTCTGGGCTTTTTCCGGTTTGGATCACGTAGTAATGTGGTACCACACTGAAACAGTCGGCTAAACCTGGTCTCGATCAATATTTCTAAGGATACGGCATGCTTGGTCTACGTTAGGTGTGGGATTTGCTCTCATCAGGCTCATACCTTCGCATATTTCTCATACTTGATGGCCAGATTCTGGGCTTTTTTTGGCTTGCATCACGTAGTAATGTGGCACCACACTGACACAGTCAATTAAACCTGGTTTCGATCAATATTTTAGAGGATAACGCATGTTAGGTCTAGTTTAGGTCTGGGATTTGCACTCATCATGCTCATACTTTCGCATATTTCTCATACTTGATGGCCAGATTCTGCGCTCTTTTTGGCTTGGATCACGTAGTAATGTGGTACCACATTGATACAGTCCATTAAACCTGGTTTCAATCAATATCTTAGAGGTTATCGCATGTTAAATCTAGGTTAGGTCTGCGATTTCCTCTCATCAGGCTCATACTTTCGCATATTTCTCATTCTTGTTGGTCAGATCCTGGGCTTTTTCTGGTTTGGATCACGTAGTAATGTGGTACCACACCGAAACAGTCAATTAAACCCGGTTTCGATCAATATTTTAGAGGATAACACATGTTAGGTCTAGGTTAGGTCTGGGATTTGCACTCATCAGGCTCATACTTTCGCATATTTCTCATACATGATGGCCAGATTCTGATCTTTTTTTTGCTTGGATCACGTACTAATGGGGTACCACACTGACACAGTCAATTAAACCTGGTTTCGATCAATATTTTAGAGGATAACGCATGTTAGGTCTAGTTTAGGTCTGGGATTTGCACTCATCATGCTCATACTTTCGCATATTTCTCATACTTGATGGCCAGATTCTGCGCTCTTTTTGGCTTGGATCACGTAGTAATGTGGTACCACATTGAAACAGTCCATTAAACCTGGTTTCAATCAATATCTTAGAGGTTATCGCATGTTAAATCTAGGTTAGGTCTGCGATTTCCTCTCATCAGGCTCATACTTTCGCATATTTCTCATTCTTGTTGGTCAGATCCTGGGCTTTTTCTGGTTTGGATCACGTAGTAATGTGGTACCACACCGAAACAGTCAATTAAACCCGGTTTCGATCAATATTTTAGAGGATAACACATGTTAGGTCTAGGTTAGGTCTGGGATTTGCACTCATCAGGCTCATACTTTCGCATATTTCTCATACATGATGGCCAGATTCTGATCTTTTTTTTGCTTGGATCACGTAGTAATGGGGTACCACACAGAAACAGTCTATTAAACCTGGTTTCGATCAATATCTTCGAGGATAACACATGTTAGGTCTAGGTTAGGCCTGGGATTTGCACTCATCAGGCTCATACTTTCGCATATTTCTCATACTTGATGGCCTGATTCTGGGCATTTCCCCGTTTGGATCACATAGTAATGTGGTACCACACTGAAACAGTCGACTAAACCTGGTGTCGATCAATATTATAGGGGATAACGCATGTTAGGTCTAGGTTAGGTCTGGGATTTGCTCTCATCAGGCTCATACTTTCGCATATTTCTCATACTTGATGGCCAGATTCTGGGCTTTTTCCGGTTTGGATCACGTAGTAATGTGGTACCACACTGAAACAGTCGACTAAACCTGGTCTCGATCAATATTTCTGAGGATATGGCATGCTAGGTCTACGTTAGGTGTGGGATTTGCTCTCATCAGGCTCATATTTTCGCATATTTCTCATACTTGATGGCCAGATTCTGGGCTTTTTTTGGCTCAGATCACGTAGTAATGTGGTACCACACTGAAACAGTCGATTAAACCTGGTTTCGATCAATATTTTAGAGGATAACACATGTTAGGTCTGGGTTAGGTCTGGGATTTGCCCACTTCAGTCTCATACTTTCGCATTCTTCACATACTTCTTGAACAGATCGTGGGTTTTTTCTGGTTTGGATCACATAGTAATGTGGTACCACACTGAAACAGTCGACTAAACCTGGTGTCGATCAATATTTTAGGGGATAACGCATGTTAGGTCTAGGTTAGGTCTGGGATTTGCACTCATCAGGCTCATACATTCGCATATTTCTCATACTTGATGGCCAGATTCTGGGCTTTTTTTGGCTAGGATCACGTAGTAATGTGGTATCACACTGAAACAGTCAATTAAACATGGTTTCGATCAATATTTTAGAGGATAACTCGTGTTAGGTCTGGTTTTGGTGTAGGATTTGCCCTCATAAGGCTCATACTTTCGCATATTTCTCATACTTGATGGCCAGATTCTGGGCTTTTCCGGTTTGGATCACGTAGTAATGTGGTATGACACTGAAACAGTCGACTAAACCTGGTCTCGAGTAATATTTCAGAGGATAAGGCATGCTAGGTCTACGTTAGGTGTGGGATTTGCTCTCATCAGGCTCATACTTTCGCATATTTCTCATACTTGATGGCCAGATTCTGGGCTTTTTCCGGTTTGGATCACGTAGTAATGTGGTACCACACTGAAACAGTCGACTAAGCCTGGTCTCGATCAATATTTCTGAGGATACGGCATGCTAGGTCTACGTTAGGTGTGGGATTTGCTCTCATCAGGCTCATACTTTCGCATATTTCTCATACTGGATGGCCAGATTCTGTGCTTTTTTTGGTTTGGACGACGTAGTAATGCAGTACCACATTGAAACAGTCCATTAAACCTGGTTTCGATCGACATTTTAGAGGATATCGCATGTTAGGTCTGGGTTAGGTCTGGGTTTTGCCCACTTCAGTCTCATACTTTCGCATTCTTTACATACTTCTTGAACAGATCCTGGGTTTTTTTCTGGTTTGGATCACATAGTAATGTCGTACCACACTGAAACAGTCGACTAAACCTGGTCTCGATCAATATTATAGGGGATAACGCATGTTAGGTCTAGGTTAGGACCGGGATTTGCACTCATCAGGCACATACATTCGCATATTTCTCATACTTGATGGCCAGATTCTGGGCTTTTTTTGGTTTGGATCACGTAGTATTGTGGTACCACTCTGAAACAGTCAATTAAACCCGGTTTCGATCAATATTTTAGAGGATAACACATGTTAGGTCTAGGTTAGGTCTGGGATTTGCACTCATCAGGCTCATTCTTTCGCATATTTCACATACTTGATGGCCAGATTCTGGGCTTTTTTTGGCTTGGATCACGTAGTAATGTGCTACCACATTGAAACAGTCCATTAAACCTGGTTTCAATCAATATCTTAGAGGTTATCGCATGTTATATCTAGGTTAGGTCTGGGATTTCCTCTCATCAGGCTCATACTTTCGCATATTTCTCATACTTGTTGGTCAGATCCTGGGCTTTTTCTGGTTTGGATCACGTAGCAATGTGGTACCACACCGAAACAGTCAATTAAACCCGGTTTCGATCAATATTTTAGAGGATAACACATGTTAGGTCTAGGTTAGGTCTGGGATTTGCACTCATCAGGCTCATACTTTCGCATATTTCTCATACATGATGGCCAGATTCTGATCTTGTTTTTGCTTGGATCACGTAGTAATGGGGTACCACACTGAAACAGTCGACTAAACCTGGTCTCGATCAATATTTTAGGGGATAACGCATGTTAGGTCTATGTTAGGTCTGGGATTTGCACTCATCAGGCTCATACATTCGCATATTTCTCATACTTGATGGCCAGATTCTGGGCTTTTCCGGTTTGGATCACGTAGTAATGTGGTATGACACTGAAACAGTCGACTAAACCTGGTCTCGAGTAATATTTCAGAGGATAAGGCATGCTAGGTCTACGTTAGGTGTGGGATTTGCTCTCATCAGGCTCATACTTTCGCATATTTCTCATACTTGATGGCCAGATTCTGATCTTTTTTTTGCATGGATCACGTAGTAATGGGGTACCACACCGAAACAGTCAATTAAACCCGGTTTCGATCAATATTTTAGCGGATAACACATGTTAGGTCTAGGTTAGGTCTGGGATTTGCACTCATCAGGCTCATACTTTCGCATATTTCTCACACATGATGGCCAGATTCTGATCTTGTTTTAGCTTGGATCACGTAGTAATGGGGTACCACACTGAAACAGTCGACTAAACCTGGTTTCGATCAATATCTTCGAGGATAACGCATGTTCGGTCTAGGTTAGGTCTGGGATTTGCTCTCATCAGGCTCATACTTTCGCATATTTCTCATACTTGGTGGCCAGATTCTGGGCTTTTTTTGGCTTGCATCACGTAGTAATGTGGCACCACACTGACACAGTCAATTAAACCTGGTTTCGATCAATATTTTAGAGGATAACGCATGTTAGGTCTAGTTTAGATCTGAGATTTGCTCTCATCAGGCTCATACTTTCACATATTTCTCATACTGGACGGTCAGATTCTGTGCTTTTTTTGGTTTGGACGACGTAGTAATGCGGTACCACATTGAAACAGTCGACTAAACCTGGTCTCGATCAATATTTCTGAGGATACGGCATGCTAGGTCTACGTTAGGTGTGGGATTTGCTCTCATCAGGCTCATACTTTCGCATATTTCTCATACATGATGGCCAGATTCTGATCTTTTTTTTGCTTGGATCACGTAGTAATGGGGTAGCACACAGAAACAGTCTATTAAACCTGGTTTCGATCAATATCTTCGAGGATAACGCATGTTCGGTCTAGGTTAGGTCTGGGATTTGCTCTCATCAGGCTCATACTTTCGCATATTTCTCATACTTGATGGCCAGATTCTGGGCTTTTTTTGGCTTGCATCACGTAGTAATGTGGCACCACACTGACACAGTCAATTAAACCTGGTTTCGATCAATATTTTAGAGGATAGCGCATGTTAGGTCTAGTTTAGGTCTGAGATTTGCTCTCATCAGGCTCATACTTTCGCATATTTCTCATACTGGATGGCCAGATTCTGTGCTTTTTTTGGTTTGGACGACGTAGTAATGCGGTACCACATTGAAACAGTCCATTAAACCTGGTTTCGATCGACATTTTAGAGGATAACGCATGTTAGGTCTGGGTTAGGTCTGGGATTTGCCCACTTCAGTCTCATACTTTCGCATTCTTCACATACTTCTTGAACAGATCCTGGGTTTTTTTTGTGGTTTGGATCACATAGTAATGTCGTACCACACTGATACAGTCGACTAAACCTGGTCTCGATCAATATTGTAGGGGATAACGCATGTTAGGTCAAGGTTAGGTCTGGGATTTGCACTCATCAGGCTCATACATTCGCATATTTCTCATACTTGATGGCCAGATTCTGGGCTTTTTTTGGTTTGGATCACGTAGTATTGTGGTACCACACTGAAACAGTCATTTAAACCCGGTTTCGATCAGTATTTTAGAGGATAACGCATGTTAGGTCTAGGTTAGGTCTGGGATTTGCACTCATCAGGATCATTCTTTCGCATATTTCTCATACTTGATGGCCAGATTCTGTGCTTTTTTTGGCTTGGATCACGTAGTAATGTGCTACCACATTGAAACCGTCCATTAAACCTGGTTTCAATCAATATCTTAGAGGTTATCGCATGTTATATCTAGGTTAGGTCTGGGATTTCCTCTCATCTGGCTCATACTTTCGCATATTTCTCATACTTGTTGGCCAGATCCTGGGCTTTTTCTGGTTTGGATCACGTAGTAATGTGGTACCACACCGAAACAGTCAATTAAACCCGGTTTCGATCAATATTTTAGAGGATAACACATGTTAGGTCTAGGTTAGGTCTGGGACTTGCACTCATCAGGCTCATACTTTCGCATATTTCTCATACATGATGGCCAGATTCTGATCTTGTTTTTGCTTGGATCACGTAGTAATGGGGTACCACACTGAAACAGTCTATTAAACCTGGTTTCGATCAATATCTTCGAGGATAACGCATGTTAGGTCTAGGTTAGGTCTGGGATTTGCTCTCATCAGGCTCATACTTTCGCATATTTCTCATACTTGATGGCCAGATTCTGGGCTTTTCCCCGTTTGGATCACATAGTAATGTGGTACCACACTGAAACTGTCGATTAAACCTGGTTTCGGTCAATATGTTAGAGGATAACTCATGTTAGGTCTGGGTTAGGTCTAGGACTTGCCCACATCAGGCTCATACTTTCGCATATTTCTCATACTTGATGGCCAGATTCTGGGCTTTTCCCCGTTTGGATCACATAGTAATGTGGTACCACACTCAAAGAGTCGACTAAACCTGGTGTCGATCAATATTTTAGGGGATAACGCATGTTAGGTCTAGGTTAGGTCTGGGATTTGCTCTCATCAGGCTCATACTTTCGCATATTTCTCATACTTGATGGCCAGATTCTGGGCTTTTTCCGGTTTGGATCACGTAGTAATGTGGTACCACACTGAAACAGTCGACTAAACCTGGTCTCGATCAATATTTCTGAGGATACGGCATGCTAGGTCTACGTTAGGTGTGGGATTTGCTCTCATCAGGCTCATACTTTCGCATATTTCTCATACTGGATGGCCAGATTCTGTGCTTTTTTTGGTTTGGACGACGTAGTAATGCGGTACCACATTGAAACAGTCCATTAAACCTGGTTTCGATCGACATTTTAGAGGATATCGCATGTTAGATCTGGGTTAGGTCTGGGATTTGCCCACTTCAGTCTCATACTTTCGCATTCTTTACATACTTCTTGAACAGATCCTGGGTTTTTCTCTGGTTTGGATCACATAGTAATGTCGTACCACACTGAAACAGTCGACTAAACCTGGTCTCGATCAATATTATAGGGGATAACGCATGTTAGGTCTAGGTTAGGTCCGGGATTTGCACTCATCAGGCTCATACATTCGCATATTTCTCATACTTGATGGCCAGATTCTGGGCTTTTTTTGGTTTGGATCACGTAGTATTGTGGTACCACACTGAAACAGTCAATTAAACCCGGTTTCGATCAATATTTTAGAGGATAACACATGTTAGGTCTACGTTAGGTCTGGGATTTGCACTCATCAGGCTCATTCTTTCGCATATTTCACATACTTGATGGCCAGATTCTGGGCTTTTTTTGGCTTGGATCACGTAGTAATGTGCTACCACATTGAAACAGTCCATTAAACCTGGTTTCAATCAATATCTTAGAGGTTATCGCATGTTATATCTAGGTTAGGTCTGGGATTTCCTCTCATCAGGCTCATACTTTCGCATATTTCTCATACTTGTTGGTCAGATCCTGGGCTTTTTCTGGTTTGGTTCACGTAGTAATGTGGTACCACACCGAAACAGTCAATTAAACCCGGTTTCGATCAATATTTTAGAGGATAACACATGTTAGGTCTAGGTTAGGTCTGGGATTTGCACTCATCAGGCTCATACTTTCGCATATTTCTCATACTTGATGGCCAGATTCTGGGCTTTTTTTGGCTTGGATCACGTAGTAATGTGGTACCACACTGAAACAGTGTATTAAACCGTGTTTCGACCAATATTTTAGAGGATAACGCCTGTTGGGTATAGGTTAGGTCTGGGATTTGCTCTCATCAGGCTCATACTTTCACATATTTATCAATCTTGTTTGCCAGATCCTGGGCTTCCACTGGTTCGGATCACGTAGTAATGTGGTACCACACTGACACAGTCAATTAAACCTGGTTTCGATCAATATTTTAGAGGATAACACATGTTAGGTCTAGGGTAGGCCTGGGATTTGCACTCATCAGGCTCATACTTTCGCATATTTCTCATACTTGATGGCCAGATTCTGGGCTTTTTTTGGCTTGGATCACGTAGTAATGTGGTACCACACTGAAACAGTGTATTAAACCGTGTTTCGATCAATATTTTAGGGGATAACGCATGTTAGGTCTAGGTTAGGTCTGGGATTTGCTCTCATCAGGCTCATACTTTCGCATATTTCTCATACTTGATGGCCAGATTCTGGGCTTTTTCCGGTTTGGATCACGTAGTAATGTGGTACCACACTGAAACAGTCGACTAAACCTGGTCTCGATCAATATTTCTGAGGATATGGCATGCTAGGTCTACGTTAGGTGTGGGATTTGCTCTCATCAGGCTCATATTTTCGCATATTTCTCATACTTGATGGCCAGATTCTGGGCTTTTTTTGGCTCAGATCACGTAGTAATGTGGTACCACACTGAAACAGTCGATTAAACCTGGTTTCGATCAATATTTTAGAGGATAACACATGTTAGGTCTGGGTTAGGTCTGGGATTTGCCCACTTCAGTCTCATACTTTCGCATTCTTCACATACTTCTTGAACAGATCGTGGGTTTTTTCTGGTTTGGATCACATAGTAATGTGGTACCACACTGAAACAGTCGACTAAACCTGGTGTCGATCAATATTTTAGGGGATAACGCATGTTAGGTCTAGGTTAGGTCTGGGATTTGCACTCATCAGGCTCATACATTCGCATATTTCTCATACTTGATGGCCAGATTCTGGGCTTTTTTTGGCTAGGATCACGTAGTAATGTGGTATCACACTGAAACAGTCAATTAAACATGGTTTCGATCAATATTTTAGAGGATAACTCGTGTTAGGTCTGGTTTAGGTGTAGGATTTGCCCTCATAAGGCTCATACTTTCGCATATTTCTCATACTTGATGGCCAGATTCTGGGCTTTTCCGGTTTGGATCACGTAGTAATGTGGTATGACACTGAAACAGTCGACTAAACCTGGTCTCGATCAATATTTCTGAGAATATGGCATGCTAGGTCTACGTTAGGTGTGGGATTTGCTCTCATCAGGCTCATACTTTCGCATTCTTCACATACTTCTCGAACAGATCGTGGGTTTTTTCTGGTTTGGATCACATAGTACTGTCGTACCACACTGAAACAGTCGACTAAACCTGGTCTCGATCAATATTTTAGGGTATAACGCATGTTAGGTCTATGTTAGGTCTGGGATTTGCACTCATCAGGCTCATACATTCGCATATTTCTCATACTTGATGGCCAGATTCTGGGCTTTTCCGGTTTGGATCACGTAGTAATGTGGTATGACACTGAAACAGTCGACTAAACCTGGTCTCGAGTAATATTTCAGAGGATAAGGCATGCTAGGTCTACGTTAGGGGTGGGATTTGCTCTCATCAGGCTCATACTTTCGCATATTTCTCATACTTGATGGCCAGATTCTGGGCTTTTTCCGGTTTGGATCACGTAGTAATGTGGTACCACACTGAAACAGTCGACTAAGCCTGGTCTCGATCAATATTTCTGAGGATACGGCATGCTAGGTCTACGTTAGGTGTGGGATTTGCTCTCATCGGGCTCATACTTTCGCATATTTCTCATACTGGATGGCCAGATTCTGTGCTTTTTTTGGTTTGGACGACGTAGTAATGCAGTACCACATTGAAACAGTCCATTAAACCTGGTTTCGATCGACATTTTAGAGGATATCGCATGTTAGGTCTGGGTTAGGTCTGGGTTTTGCCCACTTCAGTCTCATACTTTCGCATTCTTTACATACTTCTTGAACAGATCCTGGGTTTTTTTCTGGTTTGGATCACATAGTAATGTCGTACCACACTGAAACAGTCGACTAAACCTGGTCTCGATCAATATTATAGGGGATAACGCATGTTAGGTCTAGGTTAGGACCGGGATTTGCACTCATCAGGCTCATACATTCGCATATTTCTCATACTTGATGGCCAGATTCTGATCTTGTTTTTGCTTGGATCACGTAGTAATGGGGTACCACACTGAAACAGTCGACTAAACCTGGTCTCGATCAATATTTTAGGGGATAACGCATGTTAGGTCTATGTTAGGTCTGGGATTTGCACTCATCAGGCTCATACATTCGCATATTTCTCATACTTGATGGCCAGATTCTGGGCTTTTCCGGTTTGGATCACGTAGTAATGTGGTATGACACTGAAACAGTCGACTAAACCTGGTCTCGAGTAATATTTCAGAGGATAAGGCATGCTAGGTCTACGTTAGGTGTGGGATTTGCTCTCATCAGGCTCATACTTTCGCATATTTCTCATACTTGATGGCCAGATTCTGATCTTTTTTTTGCATGGATCACGTAGTAATGGGGTACCACACCGAAACAGTCAATTAAACCCGGTTTCGATCAATATTTTAGAGGATAACACATGTTAGGTCTAGGTTAGGTCTGGGATTTGCACTCATCAGGCTCATACTTTCGCATATTTCTCACACATGATGGCCAGATTCTGATCTTGTTTTTGCTTGGATCACGTAGTAATGGGGTACCACACTGAAACAGTCGACTAAACCTGGTTTCGATCAATATCTTCGAGGATAACGCATGTTCGGTCTAGGTTAGGTCTGGGATTTGCTCTCATCAGGCTCATACTTTCGCATATTTCTCATACTTGGTGGCCAGATTCTGGGCTTTTTTTGGCTTGCATCACGTAGTAATGTAGCACCACACTGACACAGTCAATTAAACCTGGTTTCGATCAATATTTTAGAGGATAACGCATGTTAGGTCTAGTTTAGGTCTGAGATTTGCTCTCATCAGGCTCATACTTTCACATATTTCTCATACTGGACGGCCAGATTCTGTGCTTTTTTTGGTTTGGACGACGTAGTAATGCGGTACCACATTGAAACAGTCGACTAAACCTGGTCTCGATCAATATTTCTGAGGATACGGCATGCTAGGTCTACGTTAGGTGTGGGATTTGCTCTCATCAGGCTCATACTTTCGCATATTTCTCATACATGATGGCCAGATTCTGATCTTTTTTTTGCTTGGATCACGTAGTAATGGGGTAGCACACAGAAACAGTCTATTAAACCTGGTTTCGATCAATATCTTCGAGGATAACGCATGTTCGGTCTAGGTTAGGTCTGGGATTTGCTCTCATCAGGCTCATACTTTCGCATATTTCTCATACTTGATGGCCAGATTCTGGGCTTTTTTTGGCTTGCATCACGTAGTAATGTGGCACCACACTGACACAGTCAATTAAACCTGGTTTCGATCAATATTTTAGAGGATAGCGCATGTTAGGTCTAGTTTAGGTCTGAGATTTGCTCTCATCAGGCTCATACTTTCGCATATTTCTCATACTGGATGGCCAGATTCTGTGCTTTTTTTGGTTTGGACGACGTAGTAATGCGGTACCACATTGAAACAGTCCATTAAACCTGGTTTCGATCGACATTTTAGAGGATAACGCATGTTAGGTCTGGGTTAGGTCTGGGATTTGCCCACTTCAGTCTCATACTTTCGCATTCTTCACATACTTCTTGAACAGATCCTGGGTTTTTTTTGTGGTTTGGATCACATAGTAATGTCGTACCACACTGATACAGTCGACTAAACCTGGTCTCGATCAATATTGTAGGGGATAACGCATGTTAGGTCAAGGTTAGGTCTGGGATTTGCACTCATCAGGCTCATACATTCGCATATTTCTCATACTTGATGGCCAGATTCTGGGCTTTTTTTGGTTTGGATCACGTAGTATTGTGGTACCACACTGAAACAGTCATTTAAACCCGGTTTCGATCAGTATTTTAGAGGATAACGCATGTTAGGTCTAGGTTAGGTCTGGGATTTGCACTCATCAGGCTCATTCTTTCGCATATTTCTCATACTTGATGGCCAGATTCTGTGCTTTTTTTGGCTTGGATCACGTAGTAATGTGCTACCACATTGAAACCGTCCATTAAACCTGGTTTCAATCAATATCTTAGAGGTTATCGCATGTTATATCTAGGTTAGGTCTGGGATTTCCTCTCATCTGGCTCATACTTTCGCATATTTCTCATACTTGTTGGCCAGATCCTGGGCTTTTTCTGGTTTGGATCACGTAGTAATGTGGTACCACACCGAAACAGTCAATTAAACCCGGTTTCGATCAATATTTTAGAGGATAACACATGTTAGGTCTAGGTTAGGTCTGGGACTTGCACTCATCAGGCTCATACTTTCGCATATTTCTCATACATGATGGCCAGATTCTGATCTTGTTTTTGCTTGGATCACGTAGTAATGGGGTACCACACTGAAACAGTCTATTAAACCTGGTTTCGATCAATATCTTCGAGGATAACGCATGTTAGGTCTAGGTTAGGTCTGGGATTTGCTCTCATCAGGCTCATACTTTCGCATATTTCTCATACTTGATGGCCAGATTCTGGGCTTTTCCCCGTTTGGATCACATAGTAATGTGGTACCACACTGAAACTGTCGATTAAACCTGGTTTCGATCAATATGTTAGAGGATAACTCATGTTAGGTCTGGGTTAGGTCTAGGACTTGCCCACATCAGGCTCATACTTTCGCATATTTCTCATACTTGATGGCCAGATTCTGGGCTTTTCCCCGTTTGGATCACATAGTAATGTGGTACCACACTCAAAGAGTCGACTAAACCTGGTGTCGATCAATATTTTAGGGGATAACGCATGTTAGGTCTAGGTTAGGTCTGGGATTTGCTCTCATCAGGCTCATACTTTCGCATATTTCTCATACTTGATGGCCAGATTCTGGGCTTTTTCCGGTTTGGATCACGTAGTAATGTGGTACCACACTGAAACAGTCGACTAAACCTGGTCTCGATCAATATTTCTGAGGATACGGCATGCTAGGTCTACGTTAGGTGTGGGATTTGCTCTCATCAGGCTCATACTTTCGCATATTTCTCATACTGGATGGCCAGATTCTGTGCTTTTTTTGGTTTGGACGACGTAGTAATGCGGTACCACACTGAAACAGTGTATTAAACCGTGTTTCGACCAATATTTTAGAGGATAACACATGTTAGGTCTACGTTAGGTCTGGGATTTGCACTCATCAGGCTCATTCTTTCGCATATTTCACATACTTGATGGCCAGATTCTGGGCTTTTTTTGGCTTGGATCACGTAGTAATGTGCTACCACATTGAAACAGTCCATTAAACCTGGTTTCAATCAATATCTTAGAGGTTATCGCATGTTATATCTAGGTTAGGTCTGGGATTTCCTCTCATCAGGCTCATACTTTCGCATATTTCTCATACTTGTTGGTCAGATCCTGGGCTTTTTCTGGTTTGGTTCACGTAGTAATGTGGTACCACACCGAAACAGTCAATTAAACCCGGTTTCGATCAATATCTTCGAGGATAACGCATGTTCGGTCTAGGTTAGGTCTGGGATTTGCTCTCATCAGGCTCATACTTTCGCATATTTCTCATACTTGGTGGCCAGATTCTGGGCTTTTTTTGGCTTGCATCACGTAGTAATGTAGCACCACACTGACACAGTCAATTAAACCTGGTTTCGATCAATATTTTAGAGGATAACGCATGTTAGGTCTAGTTTAGGTCTGAGATTTGCTCTCATCAGGCTCATACTTTCACATATTTCTCATACTGGACGGCCAGATTCTGTGCTTTTTTTGGTTTGGACGACGTAGTAATGCGGTACCACATTGAAACAGTCGACTAAACCTGGTCTCGATCAATATTTCTGAGGATACGGCATGCTAGGTCTACGTTAGGTGTGGGATTTGCTCTCATCAGGCTCATACTTTCGCATATTTCTCATACATGATGGCCAGATTCTGATCTTTTTTTTGCTTGGATCACGTAGTAATGGGGTAGCACACAGAAACAGTCTATTAAACCTGGTTTCGATCAATATCTTCGAGGATAACGCATGTTCGGTCTAGGTTAGGTCTGGGATTTGCTCTCATCAGGCTCATACTTTCGCATATTTCTCATACTTGATGGCCAGATTCTGGGCTTTTTTTGGCTTGCATCACGTAGTAATGTGGCACCACACTGACACAGTCAATTAAACCTGGTTTCGATCAATATTTTAGAGGATAGCGCATGTTAGGTCTAGTTTAGGTCTGAGATTTGCTCTCATCAGGCTCATACTTTCGCATATTTCTCATACTGGATGGCCAGATTCTGTGCTTTTTTTGGTTTGGACGACGTAGTAATGCGGTACCACATTGAAACAGTCCATTAAACCTGGTTTCGATCGACATTTTAGAGGATAACGCATGTTAGGTCTGGGTTAGGTCTGGGATTTGCCCACTTCAGTCTCATACTTTCGCATTCTTCACATACTTCTTGAACAGATCCTGGGTTTTTTTTGTGGTTTGGATCACATAGTAATGTCGTACCACACTGATACAGTCGACTAAACCTGGTCTCGATCAATATTGTAGGGGATAACGCATGTTAGGTCAAGGTTAGGTCTGGGATTTGCACTCATCAGGCTCATACATTCGCATATTTCTCATACTTGATGGCCAGATTCTGTGCTTTTTTTGGCTTGGATCACGTAGTAATGTGCTACCACATTGAAACCGTCCATTAAACCTGGTTTCAATCAATATCTTAGAGGTTATCGCATGTTATATCTAGGTTAGGTCTGGGATTTCCTCTCATCTGGCTCATACTTTCGCATATTTCTCATACTTGTTGGCCAGATCCTGGGCTTTTTCTGGTTTGGATCACGTAGTAATGTGGTACCACACCGAAACAGTCAATTAAACCCGGTTTCGATCAATATTTTAGAGGATAACACATGTTAGGTCTAGGTTAGGTCTGGGACTTGCACTCATCAGGCTCATACTTTCGCATATTTCTCATACATGATGGCCAGATTCTGATCTTGTTTTTGCTTGGATCACGTAGTAATGGGGTACCACACTGAAACAGTCTATTAAACCTGGTTTCGATCAATATCTTCGAGGATAACGCATGTTAGGTCTAGGTTAGGTCTGGGATTTGCTCTCATCAGGCTCATACTTTCGCATATTTCTCATACTTGATGGCCAGATTCTGGGCTTTTCCCCGTTTGGATCACATAGTAATGTGGTACCACACTGAAACTGTCGATTAAACCTGGTTTCGATCAATATGTTAGAGGATAACTCATGTTAGGTCTGGGTTAGGTCTAGGACTTGCCCACATCAGGCTCATACTTTCGCATATTTCTCATACTTGATGGCCAGATTCTGGGCTTTTCCCCGTTTGGATCACATAGTAATGTGGTACCACACTCAAAGAGTCGACTAAACCTGGTGTCGATCAATATTTTAGGGGATAACGCATGTTAGGTCTAGGTTAGGTCTGGGATTTGCTCTCATCAGGCTCATACTTTCGCATATTTCTCATACTTGATGGCCAGATTCTGGGCTTTTTCCGGTTTGGATCACGTAGTAATGTGGTACCACACTGAAACAGTCGACTAAACCTGGTCTCGATCAATATTTCTGAGGATACGGCATGCTAGGTCTACGTTAGGTGTGGGATTTGCTCTCATCAGGCTCATACTTTCGCATATTTCTCATACTGGATGGCCAGATTCTGTGCTTTTTTTGGTTTGGACGACGTAGTAATGCGGTACCACACTGAAACAGTGTATTAAACCGTGTTTCGACCAATATTTTAGAGGATAACACATGTTAGGTCTACGTTAGGTCTGGGATTTGCACTCATCAGGCTCATTCTTTCGCATATTTCACATACTTGATGGCCAGATTCTGGGCTTTTTTTGGCTTGGATCACGTAGTAATGTGCTACCACATTGAAACAGTCCATTAAACCTGGTTTCAATCAATATCTTAGAGGTTATCGCATGTTATATCTAGGTTAGGTCTGGGATTTCCTCTCATCAGGCTCATACTTTCGCATATTTCTCATACTTGTTGGTCAGATCCTGGGCTTTTTCTGGTTTGGTTCACGTAGTAATGTGGTACCACACCGAAACAGTCAATTAAACCCGGTTTCGATCAATATTTTAGAGGATAACACATGTTAGGTCTAGGTTAGGTCTGGGATTTGCACTCATCAGGCTCATACTTTCGCATATTTCTCATACTTGATGGCCAGATTCTGGGCTTTTTTTGGCTTGGATCACGTAGTAATGTGGTACCACACTGAAACAGTGTATTAAACCGTGTTTCGACCAATATTTTAGAGGATAACGCCTGTTGGGTATAGGTTAGGTCTGGGATTTGCTCTCATCAGGCTCATACTTTCACATATTTATCAATCTTGTTTGCCAGATCCTGGGCTTCCACTGGTTCGGATCACGTAGTAATGTGGTACCACACTGACACAGTCAATTAAACCTGGTTTCGATCAATATTTTAGAGGATAACACATGTTAGGTCTAGGTTAGGCCTGGGATTTGCACTCATCAGGCTCATACTTTCGCATATTTCTCATACTTGATGGCCAGATTCTGGGCTTTTTTTGGCTTGGATCACGTAGTAATGTGGTACCACACTGAAACAGTGTATTAAACCGTGTTTCGATCAATATTTTAGGGGATAACGCATGTTAGGTCTAGGTTAGGTCTGGGATTTGCTCTCATCAGGCTCATACTTTCGCATATTTCTCATACTTGATGGCCAGATTCTGGGCTTTTTCCGGTTTGGATCACGTAGTAATGTGGTACCACACTGAAACAGTCGACTAAACCTGGTCTCGATCAATATTTCTGAGGATATGGCATGCTAGGTCTACGTTAGGTGTGGGATTTGCTCTCATCAGGCTCATACTTTCGCATATTTCTCATACTTGATGGCCAGATTCTGGGTTCTTTTTGGCTTAGATCACGTAGTAATGTGGTACTACACTGAAACAGTCGAATAAACCTGGTTTCGATCAATATTTTAGAGGATAACGCATGTTAGGTCTGGGTTAGGTCTGGGATTTGCCCACTTCAGTCTCATACTTTCGCATTCTTCACATACTTCTTGAACAGATCGTGGGTTTTTTCTGGTTTGGATCACATAGTAATGTCGTACCACACTGAAACAGTCGACTAAACCTGGTCTCGATCAATATTTTAGGGGATAACGCATGTTAGGTCTAGGTTAGGTCTGGGATTTGCACTCATCAGGCTCATACATTCGCATATTTCTCATACTTGATGGCCAGATTCTGGGCTTTTTTTGGCTTGGATCACGTAGTAATGTGGTATCACACTGAAACAGTCAATTAAACCTGGTTTCGATCAATATTTTAGAGGATAACTCATGTTAGGTCTGGTTTAGGTGTAGGATTTGCCCTCATAAGGCTCATACTTTCGCATATTTCTCATACTTGATGGCCAGATTCTGGGCTTTTCCGGTTTGGATCACGTAGTAATGTGGTACCACACTGAAACAGTCGACTAAACCTGGTGTCGATCAATATTTTAGGGGATAACGCATGTTAGGTCTAGGTTAGGTCTGGGATTTGCTCTCATCAGGCTCATACTTTCGCATATTTCTCATACTTGATGGCCAGATTCTGATCTTTTTTTTGCTTGGATCACGTAGTAATGGGGTACCACACTGAAACAGTCTATTAAACCTGGTTTCGATCAATATTTTAGGGGATAACGCATATTAGGTCTAGGTTAGGTCTGGGATTTGCTCTCATCAGGCTCATACTTTCGCATATTTCTCATACTTGATGGCCAGATTCTGGGCTTTTTTTGGCTTGTATCACGTAGTAATGTGGCACCACACTGACACAGTCAATTAAACCTGGTTTCGATCAGTATTTTACAGGATAACACATGTTAGATCTAGGTTAGGTCTGAGATTTGCTCTCATCAGGCTCATACATTCGCATATTTGTCATACTTGATAGCCAGATTCTGAGCTTTTTTTGGTTTGGACGACGTAGTAATGCGGTACCACATTGAAACAGTCCATTAAACCTGGTTTCGACCGATATTTTAGAGGATAACGCATGTTAGGTCTAGGTTAGGTCTGGGATTCCCTCTCATTAGGCTCATACCGTCGCATATTTCTCATACTTGATGGCCAGATTCTGGGCTTTTTCCGGTTTGGATCACGTAGTAATGTGGTACCACACTGAAACAGTCGACTAAACCTGGTCTCGATCAATATTTCTGAGGATACGGCATGCTAGGTCTACGTTAGGTGTGGGATTTGCTCCCATCAGGCTCATACTTTCGCATATTTCTCATACTTGATGGCCAGATTCTGGGCTATTTTTGGTTTGCATCACGTAGTAATGCGGTACCACATTGAAACAGTCCATTAAACCTGGTTTCAATCAATATCTTCGAGGATAACGTATGTTAGGTCTAGGTTAGGTCTGGGATTTGCTCTCATCAGGCTCATACTTTCGCATATTTCTCATACTTGATGGCCAGATTCTGGGCTTTTTTTGGCTTAGATCACGTAGTAATGTGGTACCACACCGAAACAGACGATTAAACCTGGTTCCGATCAATATTTTAGAGGATAACGCATGTTAGGTCTGGGTTAGGTCTGGGATTTGCCCACTTCAGTCTCATACTTTCGCATTCTTCATATACTTCTTGAACAGATCCTGGGTTTTTTCTGGTTTGGATCACATAGTAATGTCGTACCACACTGAAACAGTCGACTAAACCTGGTCTCGATCAATATTTTAGGGGATAACGCATGTTAGGTCTAGTTTAGGTCTAAGATTTGCACTCATCAGGCTCATGCATTCGCAAATATTTCTCATACTTGATGGCCAGATTCTGGGCTTTTTTTGGCTTGGATCACGTAGTAATGTGGTACCACACTGAAACAGTCTATTAAACCGTGTTTCGACCAATATTTTAGAGGATAACGCATGCTAGGTCTACGTTATGTGTGGGATTTGCTCACATCAGGCTCATACTTTCGCATATTTCTCATACTTGATGGCCAGATTCTGGGCTTTTTTTGGCTTGGATCACGTAGTAATGTGGCACCGCACTGACACAGTCAATTAAACCTGGTTTCGATCAATATTTTAGAGGATAACGCATGTTAGGTCTAGGTTAGGTCTGAGATTTGCTCTCATCAGGCTCATACTTTCGCATATTTCTCATACTTGATGGCCAGATTCTGGGCTTTTTCCGGGTTGGATCACGTAGTATTGTGGCACCACAGTGAAACAGTCGACTAAACCTGGTCTCGATCAATATTTTAGGGGATAACGCATGTTAGGTCTAGGTTAGGTCTGGGATTTGCTCTCATCAGGCTCATACTTTCGCATATTTCTCATACTTGATGGCCAGATTCTGGGCTTTTTTTGGCTTGGATCACGTAGTAATGTGGCACCACACTGACACAGTCAATTAGACCTGGTTTCGATCAATATTTTAGGGGATAACGCATGTTAGGTCTAGTTTAGGTCTGGGATTTGCACTCATCAGGCTCATGCATTCGCATATTTCTCATACTTGATGGCCAGATTCTGGGCTTTTTCCGGTTTGGATCACGTAGTAATGTGGTTCCACATTGAAACAGTCCATTAAACCTGGTTTCGAACGATAGTTTAGAGGATAACACATGTTAGGTCTAGGTTAGGTCTGGGATTCGCTCTCATCACGCTCATACCATCACATATTTCTCATACTTGTTGGCCAGATCCTGGGTCTTTTCTGGTATGGATCACGTAGTAATGTGGTACCACACTGAAGCAGTCGACTAAACCTGGTCTCGATCAAGATTTTAGAGGATAACGCATGTTAGGTCTAGGTTAGGTCTGGGATTTTCTCTCATCAGGCTCATACTTTCGCATATTTCTCACACTGGATGGCCAGGTTCTGGGCTTTTTTTGGCTTGGATCACGTAGTAATGTGGCACCACATTGAAACAGTGCATTAAACCTGGTTTCAATCAATATTTTAGAGGATAACGCATGTTAGGTCTAGGTTAGGTCTGAGATTTGCTCTCGTCAGGCTAATACTTTCGCATATATCTGATACTTGATGGCCAGATTCTGGGCTTTTTCCTGTTTGGATCACATAGTAATGTCGTACCACACTGAAACAGTCGACTACACCTGGTCTCGATCAATATTTTAGGGGATAACGCATGTTAGGTCTAGGTTAGGTCTGAGATTAGCACTCATCAGGCTAATACTTTCGCATATATCTGATACTTGATGGCCAAATTCTGGGCTTTTTCCGGTTTGGATCACCTAGTAATGTGGTACCACACTGAAACAGTCGACTAAACCTGGTCTCGATCAATATTTTAGGGGATAGCGCATGTTAGGTCTAGGTTAGGTCTGGGATTTGCTCTCATCAGGCTCATACTTTCGCATATTTCTCACACTTGATGGCCAGATTCTGGGCTTTTCCGGCTTGGATCACGTAGTAATGTGGTATGACACTGAAACAGTCGATTAAACCTGGTCTCGATCAATATTTCAGAGGATAAGGCATGCTATGTCTACGTTAGGTGTGGGATTTGCTCTCATCAGGCTCATACTTTCGCATATTTCTCATACTTGATGGCCAGATTCCGGGCTATTTTTGGCATGCATCACGTAGTAATGCGGTACCACATTGAAACAGTCCATTAAACCTGGTTTCAATCAATATCTTCGAGGATAACGCATGTTAGGTCTAGGTTAGGTCTGGGATTTGCTCGCATCAGGTTCATACTTTCGCATGTTTATCATACTTGATGGCCAGATTCTGGGCTTTTCAGGTTTGGATCACGTAGTAGTGTGGTATGACACTGAAACAGTCGATTAAACCTGGTTTCGATCAATATGTTAGAGGATAACTCATGTTAGGTCAGGGTTAGGTCTAGGACTTGCCCACATCAGGCTCATACTTTCGCATATTTCTCATACTTGATGGCCAGATTCTGGGCTTTTCCCCGTTTGGATCACATAGTAATGTGGTACCACACTGAAACAGTCGACTAAACCTGGTGTCGATCAATATTTTAGGGGATAACGCATGTTAGGTCTAGGTTAGGTCTGGGATTTGCTCTCATCAGGCTCATACTTTCGCATATTTATCATACTTGATGGCCAGATTCTGGGCTTTCTTTGGCTTGGATCACGTAGCAACGTGGTACCACACTGAAACTGTCTATCACACCTGGTTTCGATCAATATTTTAGAGGATATCGCATGTTAGGTCTAGGTTAGGTCTGAGATTTGCTCTCATCAGGCTAATACTTTCGCATATATCTGCTACTTGATGGCCAGATTCTGTGCTTTTTTTGGTTTGGACGACGTAGTAATGCGGTACCACATTGAAACAGTCCATTAAACCTGGTTTCGATCGATTTTTTAGAGGATAACGCATGTTAGGTCTAGGTTAGGTCTGGGATTCGCTCTCATCAGGCTCATACTTTCGCATATTTCTCATACTTGATGGCCAAATTCTGGGCTTTTTCCGGTATGGATCACGTAGTAATGTGTTACCACACTGAAACAGTCGACTAAACCTGGTCTCGATCAGTATTTCAGAGGATAACGCATGTTAGGTCTGGGTTAGGTCTGGGATTTGCACTCATCAGGCTCATACTTTCGCATATTTCTCATACTTGATGGCCAGATTCTGATCTTTTTTTTGCTTGAATCACGTAGTAATGGGGTACCACACTGAAACAGTCTATTAAACCTGTTTTCGATCAATATCTTCGAGGATAACGCATGTTAGGTGTCGGTTACGTCTGGGATTTGCTCTCATCAGGCTCATACTTTCGCATATTTCTCATACTTGTTGGCCAGATCCTGGGCTTTTTCTGGTTTGGATCACGTAGTAATGTGGTACCACACTGAAACAGTCGACTAAACCTGGTCACGATCAATATCTTCGAGGATAACGCATGTTAGGAGTCGGTTACGTCTGGGATTTGCTCTCATCAGGCTCATACTTTCGCATATTTCTCATACTTGTTGGCCAGATCCTGGGCTTTTTTGGCTTGGATCACGTAGTAATGTGGTATCACACTGAAACAGTCAATTAAACCTGGTTTCGATCAATATTTTAGAGGATAACTCATGTTAGGTCTGGTTTAGGTGTAGGATTTACCCTCATAAGGCTCATACTTTCGCATATTTCTCATACTTGATGGCCAGATTCTGGGCTTTTCCGGTTTGGATCACGTAGTAATGTGGTACCACACTGAAACAGTCGACTAAACCTGGTCTCGATCAATATTTCTGAGGATACGGCATGCTAGGTTTACGTTAGGTGTGGGATTTGCTCCCATCAGGCTCATACTTTCGCATATTTCTCATACTTGATGGCCAGATTCTGGGCTATTTTTGGTTTGCATCACGTAGTAATGCGGTACCACATTGAAACAGTCCATTAAACCTGGTTTCAATCAATATCTTCGAGGATAACGTATGTTAGGTCTAGGTTAGGTCTGGGATTTGCTCTCATCAGGCTCATACTTTCGCATATTTCTCATACTTGATGGCCAGATTCTGGGCTTTTTTTGGCTTGGATCACGTAGTAATGTGGTACCACACTGAAACAGTGTATTAAACCGTGTTTCGAACAATATTTTAGAGGATAACGCATGCTAGGTCTACGTTAGGTGTGTGATTTGCTCTCATCAGGCTCATACTTTCGCATATTTCTCATACTTGATGGCCAGATTCTGGGCTTTTCCCCGTTTGGATCACATAGTAATGTGGTACCACACTGAAACAGTCGATTAAACCTGGTTTCGATCAATATGTTAGAGGATAACTCATGTTAGGTCTGGGTTAGGTCTAGGACTTGCTCTCATCAGGGTCATACTTTCGCATATTTCTCATACTTGATGGCCAGATTCTGGGCTTTTTCCGGTTTGGATCACGTAGTAATGTGGTTCCACGCTGAAACAGTCGACTAAACCTGGTCTCGATCAATATTTCAGAGGATACGGCATGCTAGGTCTACGTTAGGTGTGGGATTTGCTCTCATCAGGCTCATACTTTCGCATATTTCTCATACTTGATGGCCAGATTCTGGGCTTTTTTTGGCTTGGATCACGTAGTAATGTGGTACCACACTGAAACAGTCGACTAAACCTGGTCACGATCAATATCTTCGAGGATAACGCATGTTAGGAGTCGGTTACGTCTGGGATTTGCTCTCATCAGGCTCATACTTTCGCATATTTCTCATACTTGTTGGCCAGATCCTGGGCTTTTTTTGGCTTGGATCACGTAGTAATGTGGTATCACACTGAAACAGTCAATTAAACCTGGTTTCGATCAATATTTTAAAGGATAACTCATGTTAGGTCTGGTTTAGGTGTAGGATTTACCCTCATAAGGCTCATACTTTCGCATATTTCTCATACTTGATGGCCAGATTCTGGGCTTTTCTGGTATGGATCACGTAGTAATGTGGTACCACACCGAAACAGTCGATTAAACCTGGTTCCGATCAATATTTTAGAGGATAACGCATGTTAGGTCTGGGTTAGGTCTGGGATTTGCCCACTTCAGTCTCATACTTTCGCATTCTTCATATACTTCTTGAACAGATCCTGGGTTTTTTCTGGTTTGGATCACATAGTAATGTCGTACCACACTGAAACAGTCGACTAAACCTGGTCTCGATCAATATTTTAGGGGATAACGCATGTTAGGTCTAGTTTAGGTCTAAGATTTGCACTCATCAGGCTCATGCATTCGCAAATATTTCTCATACTTGATGGCCAGATTCTGGGCTTTTTTTGGCTTGGATCACGTAGTAATGTGGTACCACACTGAAACAGTCTATTAAACCGTGTTTCGACCAATATTTTAGAGGATAACGCATGCTAGGTCTACGTTATGTGTGGGATTTGCTCTCATCAGGCTCATACTTTCGCATATTTCCCATACTTGATGGCCAGATTCTGGGCTTTTTTTGGCTTGGATCACGTAGTAATGTGGCACCGCACTGACACAGTCAATTAAACCTGGTTTCGATCAATATTTTAGAGGATAACGCATGTTAGGTCTGGGTTAGGTCTGAGATTTGCTCTCATCAGGCTCATACTTTCGCATATTTCTCATACTTGATGGCCAGATTCTGGGCTTTTTCCGGGTTGGATCACGTAGTATTGTGGCACCACACTGAAACAGTCGACTAAACCTGGTCTCGATCAATATTTTAGGGGATAACGCATGTTAGGTCTAGGTTAGGTCTGGGATTTGCTCTCATCAGGCTCATACTTTCGCATATTTCTCATACTTGATGGCCAGATTCTGGGCTTTTGTTGGCTTGGATCACGTAGTAATGTGGCACCACACTGACACAGTCAATTAGACCTGGTTTCGATCAATATTTTAGGGGATAACGCATGTTAGGTCTAGTTTAGGTCTGGGATTTGCTCTCATCAGGCTCATACTTTCGCATATTTCTCATACTTGATGGCCAGATTCTGGGCTTTTGTTGGCTTGGATCACGTAGTAATGTGGCACCACACTGACACAGTCAATTAGACCTGGTTTCGATCAATATTTTAGGGGATAACACATGTTAGGTCTAGGTTAGGTCTGGGATTCGCTCTCATCACGCTCATACCATCACATATTTCTCATACTTGTTGGCCAGATCCTGGGTCTTTTCTGGTATGGATCACGTAGTAATGTGGTACCACACTGAAGCAGTCGACTAAACCTGGTCTCGATCAAGATTTTAGAGGATAACGCATGTTAGGTCTAGGTTAGGTCTGGGATTTTCTCTCATCAGGCTCATACTTTCGCATATTTCTCATACTTGATGGCCAGGTTCTGGGCTTTTTTTTGGCTTGGATCACGTAGTAATGTGGCACCACATTGAAACAGTGCATTAAACCTGGTTTCAATCAATATTTTAGAGGATAACGCATGTTAGGTCTAGGTTAGGTCTGAGATTTGCTCTCATCAGGCTAATACTTTCGCATATATCTGATACTTGATGGCCAGATTCTGGGCTTTTTCCTGTTTGGATCACATAGTAATGTCGTACCACACTGAAACAGTCGACTACACCTGGTCTCGATCAATATTTTAGGGGATAACGCATGTTAGGTCTAGGTTAGGTCTGAGATTAGCACTCATCAGGCTAATACTTTCGCATATATCTGATACTTGATGGTCAGATTCTGGGCTTTTTCCGGTTTGGATCACCTAGTAATGTGGTACCACACTGAAACAGTCGACTAAACCTGGTCTCGATCAATATTTTAGGGGATAGCGCATGTTAGGTCTAGGTTAGGTCTGGGATTTGCTCTCATCAGGCTCATACTTTCGCATATTTCTCACACTTGATGGCCAGATTCTGGGCTTTTCCGGCTTGGATCACGTAGTAATGTGGTATGACACTGAAACAGTCGATTAAACCTGGTCTCGATCAATATTTCAGAGGATAAGGCATGCTATGTCTACGTTAGGTGTGGGATTTGCTCTCATCAGGCTCATACTTTCGCATATTTCTCATACTTGATGGCCAGATTCTGGGCTATTTTTGGCTTGCATCACGTAGTAATGCGGTACCACATTGAAACAGTCCATTAAACCTGGTTTCAATCAATATCTTCGAGGATAACGCATGTTAGGTCTAGGTTAGGTCTGGGATTTGCTCTCATCAGGTTCATACTTTCGCATGTTTATCATACTTGATGGCCAGATTCTGGGCTTTTCAGGTTTGGATCACGTAGTAGTGTGGTATGACACTGAAACAGTCGATTAAACCTGGTTTCGATCAATATGTTACAGGATAACTCATGTTAGGTCTGGGTTAGGTCTAGGACTTGCCCACATCTGGCTCATACTTTCGTATATTTCTCATACTTGATGGCCAGATTCTGGGCTTTTCCCCGTTTGGATCACATAGTAATGTGGTACCACACTGAAACAGTCGACTAAACCTGGTGTCGATCAATATTTTAGGGGATAACGCATGTTAGGTATAGGTTAGGTCTGGGATTTGCTCTCGTCAGGCTCATACTTTCGCATATTTGTCAATCTTGTTGGCCAGATCCTGGGCTTCCACTGGTTTGGATCATGTAGTAATGTGGTACAACACTGAAACAATCGACTAAACCTAGTTTCGATCAATATGTTAGAGGATAACTCATGTTAGGTCTGGGTTAGGTCTAGGACTTGCCCAGATCAGGCTCATACTTTCGCATATTTATCATACTTGATGGCCAGATTCTGGGCTTTCATTGGCTTGGATCACGTAGCAACGTGGTACCACACTGAAACTGTCTATCACTCCTGGTTTCGATCAATATTTTAGAGGATATCGCATGTTAGGTCTAGGTTAGGTCTGAGATTTGCTCTCATCAGGCTAATACTTTCGCATATATCTGCTACTTGATGTCCAGATTCTGTGTTTTTTTGGTTTGGACGACGTAGTAATGCGGTACCACATTGAAACAGTCCATTAAACCTGGTTTCGATCGATTTTTTAGAGGATAACGCATGCTAGGTCTACGTTAGGTGTGGGATTTGCTATCATCAGGCTCATACTTTCGCATATTTCTCATACTTGATGGCCAGATTCTGGGCTTTTTCCGGTATGGATCACGTAGTAATGTGATACCACACTGAAACAGTCGACTAAACCTGGTCTCGATCAGTATTTCAGAGGATAACGCATGTTAGGTCTAGGTTAGGTCTGGGATTCGCTCTCATCAGGCTCATACTTTCGCATATTTCTCATACTTGATGGCCAGATTCTGGGCTTTTTCCGGTATGGATCACGTAGTAATGTGATACCACACTGAAACAGTCGACTAAACCTGGTCTCGATCAGTATTTCAGAGGATAACGCATGTTAGGTCTGGGTTAGGTCTGGGATTTGCACTCATCAGGCTCATACTTTCGCATATTTCTCATACTTGATGGCCAGATTCTGATCTTTTTTTTGCTTGAATCACGTAGTAATGGGGTACCACACTGAAACAGTCTATTAAACCTGTTTCCGATCAATATCTTCGAGGATAACGCATGTTAGGTGTCGGTTACGTCTGGGATTTGCTCTCATCAGGCTCATACTTTCGCATATTTCTCATACTTGATGGCCAGATCCTGGGCTTTTTCTGGTTTGGATCACGTAGTAATGTGGTACCACACTGAAACAGTCGACTAAACCTGGTCACGATCAATATTTTAGGGGATAACGCATGTTAGGTATAGGTTAGGTCTGGGATTTGCTCTCGTCAGGCTCATACTTTCGCATATTTGTCAATCTTGTTGGCCAGATCCTGGGCTTCCACTGGTTTGGATCATGTAGTAATGTGGTACAACACTGAAACAATCGACTAAACCTGGTCTCGATCAATATTTTAGGGGATAACGCATGTTAGGTCTATGTGAGGTCTGGGATTTGCTCTCATCAGGCTCATACTTTCGCATATTTCTCACACTTGACGGCCAGATTCTGGGATATTTTTGGCTTGCATCACGTAGTAATGCGGTACCACATTGAAACAGTCCATTAAACCTGGTTTCAATCAATATCTTCGAGGATAACGCATGTTAGGTCTAGGTTAGGTCTGGGATTTGCTCTCATCAGGCTAATACTTTCGCATATATCGGATACTTGATGGCCAGATTCTGTGCTTTTTCCGGTTTGGATCACATAGTAATGTCGTACCACACTGAAACAGTCGACTAAACCTGGTCTCGATCAATATTTTAGGGGATAACGCATGTTAGGTCTAGGTTAGGTCTGAGATTAGCTCTCATCAGGCTAATACTTTCGCATATATCTGATACTTGATGGCCAGATTCTGGGCTTTTTCCGGTTTGGATCACCTAGTAATGTGGTACCACACTGAAACAGTCGACTAAACCTGGTCTCGATCAATATTTTAGGGGATAACGCATGTTAGGTCAAGGTTAGGTCTGGGATTTGCACTTATCAGTCTCATACTTTCGCATATTTCTCATACTTGATGGCCAGATTCTGGGATATTTTTGGCTTGCATCATGTAGTAATGCGGTACCACATTGAAACAGTCCATTAAACCTGGTTTCAATCAATATCTTCGAGGATAACGCATATTAGGTCTAGGTTAGGTCTGGGATTTGCTCTCATCAGGCTCATACTTTCGCATATTTCTCATACTTGATGGCCAGATTCTGGGCTTTTTTTTGGCTTGCATCACGTAGTAAGGTGGTACCACACTGAAACAGTGTATTAAACCGTGTTTCGACCAATATTTTAGAGGATAACGCATGCTAGGTCTACGTTAGGTGTGGGATTTGCTATCATCAGGCTCATACTTTCGCATATTTCTCATACTTGATGGCCAGATTCTGGGCTTTTTTTGGCTTGGATCACGTAGTAATGTGGCACCACACTGAAACAGTCAATTAAACCCGGTTTCGATCAATATTTTAGAGGATAACGCATGTTAGGTCTAGGTTAGGTCTGGGATTCCCTCTCATTAGGCTCATACCGTCGCATATTTCTCATACTTGATGGCCAGATTCTGGGCTTTTTCCGGTTTGGATCACGTAGTAATGTGGTACCACACTGAAACAGTCGACTAAACCTGGTCTCGATCAATATTTCTGAGGATACGGCATGCTAGGTCTACGTTAGGTCTGAGATTTGCTCTCATCAGGCTCATACTTTCGCATATTTCTCATACTTGATGGCCAGATTCTGGGCTTTTTCCGGGTTGGATCACGTAGTATTGTGGCACCACACTGAAACAGTCGACTAAACCTGGTCTCGATCAATATTTTAGGGGATAACGCATGTTAGGTCTAGGTTAGGTCTGGGATTTGCTCTCATCAGGCTCATACTTTCGCATATTTCTCATACTTGATGGCCAGATTCTGGGCTTTTGTTGGCTTGGATCACGTAGTAATGTGGCACCACACTGACACAGTCAATTAGACCTGGTTTCGATCAATATTTTAGGGGATAACGCATGTTAGGTCTAGTTTAGGTCTGGGATTTGCTCTCATCAGGCTCATACTTTCGCATATTTCTCATACTTGATGGCCAGATTCTGGGCTTTTGTTGGCTTGGATCACGTAGTAATGTGGCACCACACTGACACAGTCAATTAGACCTGGTTTCGATCAATATTTTAGGGGATAACACATGTTAGGTCTAGGTTAGGTCTGGGATTCGCTCTCATCACGCTCATACCATCACATATTTCTCATACTTGTTGGCCAGATCCTGGGTCTTTTCTGGTATGGATCACGTAGTAATGTGGTACCACACTGAAGCAGTCGACTAAACCTGGTCTCGATCAAGATTTCCGAGGATAACGCATGTTAGGTCTAGGTTAGGTCTGGGATTTTCTCTCATCAGGCTCATACTTTCGCATATTTCTCATACTTGATGGCCAGGTTCTGGGCTTTTTTTGGCTTGGATCACGTAGTAATGTGGCACCACATTGAAACAGTGCATTAAACCTGGTTTCAATCAATATTTTAGAGGATAACGCATGTTAGGTCTAGGTTAGGTCTGAGATTTGCTCTCATCAGGCTAATACTTTCGCATATATCTGATACTTGATGGCCAGATTCTGGGCTTTTTCCTGTTTGGATCACATAGTAATGTCGTACCACACTGAAACAGTCGACTACACCTGGTCTCGATCAATATTTTAGGGGATAACGCATGTTAGGTCTAGGTTAGGTCTGAGATTAGCACTCATCAGGCTAATACTTTCGCATATATCTGATACTTGATGGTCAGATTCTGGGCTTTTTCCGGTTTGGATCACCTAGTAATGTGGTACCACACTGAAACAGTCGACTAAACCTGGTCTCGATCAATATTTTAGGGGATAGCGCATGTTAGGTCTAGGTTAGGTCTGGGATTTGCTCTCATCAGGCTCATACTTTCGCATATTTCTCACACTTGATGGCCAGATTCTGGGCTTTTCCGGCTTGGATCACGTAGTAATGTGGTATGACACTGAAACAGTCGATTAAACCTGGTCTCGATCAATATTTCAGAGGATAAGGCATGCTATGTCTACGTTAGGTGTGGGATTTGCTCTCATCAGGCTCATACTTTCGCATATTTCTCATACTTGATGGCCAGATTCTGGGCTATTTTTGGCTTGCATCACGTAGTAATGCGGTACCACATTGAAACAGTCCATTAAACCTGGTTTCAATCAATATCTTCGAGGATAACGCATGTTAGGTCTAGGTTAGGTCTGGGATTTGCTCTCATCAGGTTCATACTTTCGCATGTTTATCATACTTGATGGCCAGATTCTGGGCTTTTCAGGTTTGGATCACGTAGTAGTGTGGTATGACACTGAAACAGTCGATTAAACCTGGTTTCGATCAATATGTTAGAGGATAACTCATGTTAGGTCTGGGTTAGGTCTAGGACTTGCCCACATCTGGCTCATACTTTCGTATATTTCTCATACTTGATGGCCAGATTCTGGGCTTTTCCCCGTTTGGATCACATAGTAATGTGGTACCACACTGAAACAGTCGACTAAACCTGGTGTCGATCAATATTTTAGGGGATAACGCATGTTAGGTATAGGTTAGGTCTGGGATTTGCTCTCGTCAGGCTCATACTTTCGCATATTTGTCAATCTTGTTGGCCAGATCCTGGGCTTCCACTGGTTTGGATCATGTAGTAATGTGGTACAACACTGAAACAATCGACTAAACCTAGTTTCGATCAATATGTTAGAGGATAACTCATGTTAGGTCTGGGTTAGGTCTAGGACTTGCCCAGATCAGGCTCATACTTTCGCATATTTATCATACTTGATGGCCAGATTCTGGGCTTTCTTTGGCTTGGATCACGTAGCAACGTGGTACCACACTGAAACTGCCTATCACTCCTGGTTTCGATCAATATTTTAGAGGATATCGCATGTTAGGTCTAGGTTAGGTCTGAGATTTGCTCTCATCAGGCTAATACTTTCGCATATATCTGCTACTTGATGTCCAGATTCTGTGTTTTTTTGGTTTGGACGACGTAGTAATGCGGTACCACATTGAAACAGTCCATTAAACCTGGTTTCGATCGATTTTTTAGAGGATAACGCATGCTAGGTCTACGTTAGGTGTGGGATTTGCTATCATCAGGCTCATACTTTCGCATATTTCTCATACTTGATGGCCAGATTCTGGGCTTTTTCCGGTATGGATCACGTAGTAATGTGATACCACACTGAAACAGTCGACTAAACCTGGTCTCGATCAGTATTTCAGAGGATAACGCATGTTAGGTCTAGGTTAGGTCTGGGATTCGCTCTCATCAGGCTCATACTTTCGCATATTTCTCATACTTGATGGCCAGATTCTGGGCTTTTTCCGGTATGGATCACGTAGTAATGTGATACCACACTGAAACAGTCGACTAAACCTGGTCTCGATCAGTATTTCAGAGGATAACGCATGTTAGGTCTGGGTTAGGTCTGGGATTTGCACTCATCAGGCTCATACTTTCGCATATTTCTCATACTTGATGGCCAGATTCTGATCTTTTTTTTGCTTGAATCACGTAGTAATGGGGTACCACACTGAAACAGTCTATTAAACCTGTTTCCGATCAATATCTTCGAGGATAACGCATGTTAGGTGTCGGTTACGTCTGGGATTTGCTCTCATCAGGCTCATACTTTCGCATATTTCTCATACTTGATGGCCAGATCCTGGGCTTTTTCTGGTTTGGATCACGTAGTAATGTGGTACCACACTGAAACAGTCGACTAAACCTGGTCACGATCAATATTTTAGGGGATAACGCATGTTAGGTATAGGTTAGGTCTGGGATTTGCTCTCGTCAGGCTCATACTTTCGCATATTTGTCAATCTTGTTGGCCAGATCCTGGGCTTCCACTGGTTTGGATCATGTAGTAATGTGGTACAACACTGAAACAATCGACTAAACCTGGTCTCGATCAATATTTTAGGGGATAACGCATGTTAGGTCTATGTGAGGTCTGGGATTTGCTCTCATCAGGCTCATACTTTCGCATATTTCTCACACTTGACGGCCAGATTCTGGGATATTTTTGGCTTGCATCACGTAGTAATGCGGTACCACATTGAAACAGTCCATTAAACCTGGTTTCAATCAATATCTTCGAGGATAACGCATGTTAGGTCTAGGTTAGGTCTGGGATTTGCTCTCATCAGGCTAATACTTTCGCATATATCTGATACTTGATGGCCAGATTCTGTGCTTTTTCCGGTTTGGATCACATAGTAATGTCGTACCACACTGAAACAGTCGACTAAACCTGGTCTCGATCAATATTTTAGGGGATAACGCATGTTAGGTCTAGGTTAGGTCTGAGATTAGCTCTCATCAGGCTAATACTTTCGCATATATCTGATACTTGATGGCCAGATTCTGGGCTTTTTCCGGTTTGGATCACCTAGTAATGTGGTACCACACTGAAACAGTCGACTAAACCTGGTCTCGATCAATATTTTAGGGGATAACGCATGTTAGGTCAAGGTTAGGTCTGGGATTTGCACTTATCAGTCTCATACTTTCGCATATTTCTCATACTTGATGGCCAGATTCTGGGATATTTTTGGCTTGCATCATGTAGTAATGCGGTACCACATTGAAACAGTCCATTAAACCTGGTTTCAATCAATATCTTCGAGGATAACGCATATTAGGTCTAGGTTAGGTCTGGGATTTGCTCTCATCAGGCTCATACTTTCGCATATTTCTCATACTTGATGGCCAGATTCTGGGCTTTTTTTTGGCTTGCATCACGTAGTAATGTGGTACCACACTGAAACAGTGTATTAAACCGTGTTTCGACCAATATTTTAGAGGATAACGCATGCTAGGTCTACGTTAGGTGTGGGATTTGCTATCATCAGGCTCATACTTTCGCATATTTCTCATACTTGATGGCCAGATTCTGGGCTTTTTTTGGCTTGGATCACGTAGTAATGTGGCACCACACTGAAACAGTCAATTAAACCCGGTTTCGATCAATATTTTAGAGGATAACGCATGTTAGGTCTAGGTTAGGTCTGGGATTCCCTCTCATTAGGCTCATACCGTCGCATATTTCTCATACTTGATGGCCAGATTCTGGGCTTTTTCCGGTTTGGATCACGTAGTAATGTGGTACCACACTGAAACAGTCGACTAAACCTGGTCTCGATCAATATTTCTGAGGATACGGCATGCTAGGTCTACGTTAGGTGTGGGATTTGCTCTCATCAGGCTCATACTTTCGCATATTTCTCATACTTGATGGCCAGATTCTGGGCTATTTTTGGTTTGCATCACGTAGTAATGCGGTACCACATTGAGACAGTCCATTAAACCTGGTTTCAATCAATATCTTCGATGATAACGTATGTTAGGTCTAGGTTAGGTCTGGGATTTGCTCTCATCAGGCTCATACTTTCGCATATTTCTCATACTTGATGGCCAGATTCTGGGCTTTTTTTGGCTTGGATCACGTAGTAATGTGGTACCACACTGAAACAGTGTATTAAACCGTGTTTCGAACAATATTTGAAAGGATAACGCATGCTAGGTCTACGTTAGGTGTGGGATTTGCTCTCATCAGGCTCATACTTTCGCATATTTCTCATACTTGATGGCCAGATTCTGGGCTTTTTTAGGCTTGGATCACGTAGTAATGTGGAACCACACTGAAACAGTCAATTAAACCCGGTTTCGATCAATATTTTAGAGGATAACGCATGTTAGGTCTAGGTTAGGTCTGGGTTTCCCTCTCATTAGGCTCATACCGTCGCATATTTCTCATACTTGATGGCCAGATTCTGGGCTTTTTCCGGTTTCGATCACGTAGTAATGTGGTACCACACTGAAACAGTCGACTAAACCTGGTCTCGATCAATATTTCTGAGGATACGGCATGCTAGGTCTACGTTAGGTGTGGGATTTGCTCTCATCAGGCTCATACTTTCGCATATTTCTCATACTTGATGGCCAGACTCTGGGCTTTTGTTGGCTTGGATCACGTAGTAATGTGGCACCACACTGACACAGTCAATTAAACCTGGTTTCGATCAATATTTTAGAGGATAACACATGTTAGGTCTAGGTTAGGCCTGGGATTTGCACTCATCATGCGTATACTTTCGCATATTTCTCATACTTGATGGCCAGATTCTGGGCTTTTCCCCGTTTGGATCACATAGTAATGTGGTACCACACTGAAGCAGTCGATTAAACCTGGTTTCGATCAATATGTTAGAGGATAACTCATGTTAGGTCTGGGTTAGGTCTAGGACTTGCCCACATCAGGCTCATACTTTCGCATATTTCTCATACTTGATGGCCAGATTCTGGGCTTTTCCCCGTTTGGGTCACATAGTAATGTGGTACCACACTGAAACAGTCGACTAAACCTGGTGTCGATCAATATTTTAGGGGATAACGCATGTTAGGTCTAGGTTAGGTCTGGGATTTGCTCTCATCAGGGTCATACTTTCGCATATTTCTCATACTTGATGGCCAGATTCTGGGCTTTTTCCGGTTTGGATCACGTAGTAATGTGGTTCCACACTGAAACAGTCGACTAAACCTGGTCTCGATCAATATTTCAGAGGATACGGCATGCTAGGTCTACGTTAGGTGTGGGATTTGCTCTCATCAGGCTCATACTTTCGCATATTTCTCATACTTGATGGCCAGATTCTGGGCTTTTTTTGGCTTAGATCACGTAGTAATGTGGTACCACACCGAAACAGTCGATTAAACCTGGTTTCGATCAATATTTTAGAGGATAACGCATGTTAGGTCTGGGTTAGGTCTGGGATTTGCCCACTTCAGTCTCATACTTTCGCATTCTTCATATACTTCTTGAACAGATCCTGGGTTTTTTCTGGTTTGGATCACATAGTAATGTCGTACCACACTGAAACAGTCGACTAAACCTGGTCTCGATCAACATTTTAGGGGATAACGCATGTTAGGTCTAGTTTAGGTCTGGGTTTTGCACTCATCAGGCTCATGCATTCGCATATTTCTCATACTTGATGGCCAGATTCTGGGCTTTTTTTGGCTTGGATCACGTAGTAATATGGTACCACACTGAAACAGTCTATTAAACCGTGTTTTGACCAATATTTTAGAGGATAACGCATGCTAGGTCTACGTTATGTGTGGGATTTGCTCTCATCAGGCTCATACTTTCGCATATTTCTCATACTTGATGGCCAGATTCTGGGCTTTTTTTGGCTTGGATCACGTAGTAATGTGGCACCACACTGACACTGTCAATTAAACCTGGTTTCACTCAATATTTCAGAGGATAACGCATGTTAGGTCTAGGTTAGGTCTGAGATTTGCTCTCATCAGGCTCATACTTTCGCATATTTCTCATACTTGATGGCCAGATTCTGGGCTTTTTCCGGTTTGGATCACGTAGTAATGTGGTACCACACTGAAACAGTCGACTAAACCTGGTCTCGATCGATATTTCTGAGGATACGGCATGCTAGGTCTACGTTAGGTGTGGGATTTGCTCTCATCAGGCTCATACTTTCGCATATTTCTCATACTTGATGGCCAGATTCTGGGCTTTTCCCCGTTTGGATCACATAGTAATGTGGCACCACACTGAGACAGTCGACTAAACCTGGTGTCGATCAATATTTTAGGGGAATACGCATGTTAAGTCTAGGTTAGGTCTGGGATTTGCTCTCATCAGGGTCATACTTTCGCATATTTCTCATACTTGATGGCCAGATTCTGGGCTTTTTCCGGTTTGGATCACGTAGTAATGTGGTTCCACACTGAAACAGTCGACTAAACCTGGTCTCGATCAATATTTCAGAGGATACGGCATGCTAGGTCTACGTTAGGTGTGGGATTTGCTCTCATCAGGCTCATACTTTCGCATATTTCTCATACTTGATGGCCAGATTCTGGGCTTTTTTTGGCTTAGATCACGTAGTAATGTGGTACCACACTGAAACAGTCGATTAAACCTGGTTTCGATCAATATTTTAGAGGATAACGCATGTTAGGTCTGGGTTAGGTCTGGGATTTGCCCACTTCAGTCTCATACTTTCGCATTCTTCATATACTTCTTGAACATATCCTGGGTTTTTTCTGGTTTGGATCACATAGTAATGTCGTACCACACTGAAACAGTCGACTAAACCTGGTCTCGATCAATATTTTAGGGGATAACGCATGTTAGGTCTAGTTTAGGTCTGGGATTTGCACTCATCAGGCTCATCTATTCGCATATTTCTCATACTTGATGGCCAGATTCTGGGCTTTTTCCGGTTTGGATCACGTAGTAATGTGGTTCCACATTGAAACAGTCCATTAAACCTGGTTTCGATCGATATTTTGGAGGATAACGCATGTTAGGTCTAGGTTAGGTCTGGGATTCGCTCTCATCACGCTCATACCGTCACATATTTCTCATACTTGTTGGCCAGATCCTGGGTCTTTTCTGGTATGGATCACGTAGTAATGTGGTACCACACTGAAGCAGTCGACTAAACCTTGTCTCGATCAAGATTTTAGAGGATAACGCATGTTAGGCCTAGGTTAGGTCTGAGATTTGCTCTCATCAGGCTCATACTTTCGCATATTTCTCATACTTGATGGCCAGATTCTGGGCTTTTTTTGGCTTGGATCACGCAGTAATGTGGCACCACATTGAAACAGTCCATTAAACCTGGTTTCGATCGACATTTTATAGGATAACGCATGTTAGGTCTAGGTTAGGTCTGGGATTTGCTCTCATCAGGCTCATACTTTCGCATATTTCTCATACTTGATGGCCAGATTCTGATCTTTTTTTGCTTGGATCACGTAGTAATGGGGTACCACACTGAAACAGTCTATTAAACCTGGTTTCGATCAATATCTTCGAGGATAACGCATGTTAGGTCTAGGTTAGGTCTGAGATTTGCTCTCATCAGGCTAATAGTTTCGCATATATCTGCTACTTGATGGCCAGATTCTGTGCTATTTTTGGTTTGGACGACGTAGTAATGTCGTATCACACTGAAACAGTCGACTAAACCTGGTCTCGATCAATATTTTAGGGGATAACGCATGTTAGGTCTAGGTTAGGTCTGAGATTTGCTCTCATCAGGCTAATAGTTTCGCATATATCTGATACTTGATGGCCAGATTCTGTGCTTTTTTTGGTTTGGACGACGTAGTAATGCGGTACCACATTGAAACAGTCCATTAAACCTGGTTTCGATCGATATTTTAGAGGATAACGCATGTTAGGTCTAGGTTAGGTCTGGGATTCGCTCTCATCACGCTCATACCGTCACATATTTCTCATACTTGTTGGCCAGATCCTGGGTCTTTTCTGGTATGGATCACGTAGTAATGTGGTACCACACTGAAGCAGTCGACTAAACCTGGTCTCGATCAAGATTTTAGAGGATAACGCATGTTAGGTCTAGGTTAGGTCTGAGATTTGCTCTCATCAGGCTCATACTTTCGCATATTTCTCATACTTGATGGCCGGATTCTGGGCTTTTTTTGGCTTGGATCACGTAGTAATGTGGCACCACATTGAAACAGTCCATTAAACCTGGTTTCGATCAATATCTTCGAGGATAACGCATGTTAGGTATAGGTTAGGTCTGGGATTTGCTCTCATCAGGCTCATACTTTCGCATATTTATCATACTTGATGGCCAGATTCTGATCTTTTTTTGCTTGGATCACGTAGTAATGGGGTACCACACTGAAACAGTCTATTAAACCTGGTTTCGATCAATATCTTCGAGGATAACGCATGTTAGGTCTAGGTTAGGTCTGAGATTTGCTCTCATCAGGCTCATACTTTCGCATATTTCTCATACTTGATGACCAGATTCTGGGCTTTTTTTGGCTTGGATCACGTAGTAATGTGGCACCACATTGAAACAGTCCATTAAACCTGGTCTCGATCAAGATTTTAGAGGATAACGCATGTTAGGTCTAGGTTAGGTCTGGGATTTGCTCTCATCAGGCTCATACTTTCGCATATTTCTCATACTTGATGGCCAGATTCTGATCTTTTTTTGCTTGGATCACGTAGTAATGGGGTACCACACTGAAACAGTCTATTAAACCTGGTTTCGATCAATATCTTCGAGGATAACGCATGTTAGGTATAGGCTAGGTCTGGGATTTGCACTCATCAGGCTCATACTTTCGCATATTTATCATACTTGATGGCCAGATTCTGGGCTTTTTTTGGCTTGGATCACGTAGCAATGTGGTACCACACTGAAACTGTCTATCAATCCTGGTTTCGATCAATATTTTAGAGGATATCGCATGTTAGGTCTAGGTTAGGTCTGAGATTTGCTCTCATCAGGCTAATACTTTCGCATATATCTGATACTTGATGGCCAGATTCTGTGCTTTTTTTGGTTTGGACGACGTAGTAATGCGGTACCACATTGAAACAGTCCATTAAACCTGGTTTCGATCGATTTTTTAGAGGATAACGCATGTTAGGTCTAGGTTAGGTCTGGGATTTGCTCTCATCAGGCTCATACTTTCGCATATTTCTCACACTTGATGGCCAGTTTCTGGGCTATTTTTGGCTTGCATCACGTAGTAATGCGGTACCACATTGAAACAGTGCATTAAACCTGGTTTCAATCAATATTTTAGAGGATAACGCATGTTAGGTCTAGGTTAGGCCTGAGATTTGCTCTCATCAGGCTAATACTTTCGCATATATCTGATACTTGATGGCCAGATTCTGGGCTTTTTCCTGTTTGGATCACATAGTAATGTCGTACGACACTGAAACAGTCGACTACACCTGGTCTCGATCAATATTTTAGGGGATAACGCATGTTAGGACTAGGTTAGGTCTGAGATTAGCACACATCAGGCTAATACTTTCGCATATATCTGATACTTGATGGCCAGATTCTGGGCTTTTTCCGGTTTGGATCACCTAGTAATGTGGTACCACACTGAAACAGTCGACTAAACCTGGTCTCGATCAATATTTTAGGGGATAGCGCATGTTAGGTCTAGGTTAGGTCTGGGATTTGATCTCATCAGGCTCATACTTTCGCATATTTCTCACACTTGATGGCCAGATTCTGGGCTTTTCCGGCTTCGATCACGTAGTAATGTGGTATGACACTGAAACAGTCGATTAAACCTGGTCTCGATCAATATTTCAGAGTATAAGGCATGCTAGGTCTAGGTTAGGTCTGGGATTTGCTTTCATCAGGCTCATACTTTCGCATATTTCTCATACTTGATGGCCAGATTCTGGGCTTTTTTTGGCTTGGATCACGTAGTAATGTGGCACCACACTGGCACAGTCAATTAAACCTGGTTTCGATCAATATTTTAGAGGATAACGCATGTTAGGTCTAGGTTAGGTCTGAGATTTGCTCTCATCAGGCTCATACTTTCGCATATTTCTCATACTGGATGGCCAGATTCTGTGCTTTTTTTGGTTTGGACGTTTAGTAATGCGGTACGACATTGAAGCAGTCCATTAAACCTGGTTCGATCGATATTTTAGAGGATAACGCATGCTAGGCCTAGGTTAGGTCTGGGATTCGCTCTCATCAGGCTCATACCGTCGCATATTTCTCATACTTGTTGGCCAGATCCTGGGCGTTTTCTGGTATGGATCACGTAGTAATGTGGTACCACACTGAAGCAGTCGACAAAACCTGGTCTCGATCAAGATTTTAGAGGATAACGCCTGTTGGGTATAGGTTAGGTCTGGGATTTGCTCTCATCAGGCTCATACTTTCGCATATATATCAATCTTGTTTGCCAGATCCTGGGCTTCCACTGGTTCGGATCACGTAGTAATGAGGTACCACACTGACACAGTCAATTAAACCTGGTTTCGATCAATATGTTAGAGGATAACTAATGTTAGGTCTGGGTTAGGTCTAGGACTTGCCCACATCAGGCTCATACTTTCGCATATTTCTCATACTTGATGGCCAGATTCTGGGCTATTTTTGGCTTGGATTTCGTAGTAATGCGGTACCACATTGAAACAGGCCATTAAATCTGGTTTCAATCAATATCTTAGAGGTTATCGCATGTTAAATCTAGGTTAGGTCTGGGATTTCCTCTCATCAGGCTCATACTTTCGCATATTTCTCATACTTGTTGGTCAGATCCTGGACTTTTTCTGGTTTGGATCACGTAGTAATGTGGTACTACACCGAAACAGTCAATTAAACCCGGTTTCGATCATTATTTTAGAGGATAACACATGTTAGGTCTAGGTTAGGTCTGGGATTTGCACTCATCAGGCTCATACTTTCGCATATTTCTCATACATGATGGCCAGATTCACATCTTTTTTTTGCTTGGATCACGTGGTAATGGGGCACCACACTGAAACAGTCTATTAAACCTGGTTTCGATCAATATCTTCGAGGATAACGCATGTTAGGTCTAGGTTAGGTCTGGGATTTGCTCTCATCAGGCTCATACTTTCGCATATTTCTCATACTTGATGGCCAGATTCTGGGCTTTTTTTGGCTTGGATCACGTAGTAATGTGGTACCACAATGAAAGAGTATATTAAACCGTGTTTCGACCAATATTTTAGAGGATGACGCATGCTAGGTCTACGTTAGGTGTGGGATTCGCTCTCATCAGGCTCATACTTTCGCATATTTCTCATACTTGATGGCCAGATTCTGGGCTATTTTTGGCTTGCATCACGTAGTAATGGGGTACCACACTGAAACAGTCTATTAAACCTGGTTTCGATCAATATCTTCGAGGATAACGCATGTTAGGTCTAGGTTAGGTCTGGGATTTGCTCTGATCAGTCTCATACTTTCGCATATTTCTCATACTTGATGGCCAGATTCTGATCTTTTTTTTGCTTGGATCACGTAGTAATGGCGTACCACACTGAAGCAGTCCATTAAACCTGGTTCGATCGATATTTTAGAGGATAACGCATGCTAGGCCTAGGTTAGGTCTGGGATTCGCTCTCATCAGGCTCATACCGTCGCATATTTCTCATACTTGTTGGCCAGATCCTGGGCGTTTTCTGGTATGGATCACGTAGTAATGTGGTACCACACTGAAGCAGTCGACAAAACCTGGTCTCGATCAAGATTTTAGAGGATAACGCCTGTTGGGTATAGGTTAGGTCTGGGATTTGCTCTCATCAGGCTCATACTTTCGCATATATATCAATCTTGTTTGCCAGATCCTGGGCTTCCACTGGTTCGGATCACGTAGTAATGTGGTACCACACTGACACAGTCAATTAAACCTGGTTTCGATCAATATTTTAGAGGATAACACATGTTAGGTCTAGGTTAGGCCTGGGATTTGCACTCATCAGGCTCATACTTTCGCATATTTCTCATCCTTGATGGCCAGATTCTGGGCTTTTCCCCGTTTGGATCACATAGTACTGTGGTACCACACTGAAACTGTCGATTAAACCTGGTTTCGATCAATATGTTAGAGGATAACTAATGTTAGGTCTGGGTTAGGTCTAGGACTTGCCCACATCAGGCTCATACTTTCGCATATTTCTCATACTTGATGGCCAGATTCTGGGCTATTTTTGGCTTGGATTTCGTAGTAATGCGGTACCACATTGAAACAGTCCATTAAATCAGGTTTCAATCAATATCTTAGAGGTTATCGCATGTTAAATCTAGGTTAGGTCTGGGATTTCCTCTCATCAGGCTCATACTTTCGCATATTTCTCATACTTGTTGGTCAGATCCTGGACTTTTTCTGGTTTGGATCACGTAGTAATGTGGTACCACACCGAAACAGTCAATTAAACCCGGTTTCGATCATTATTTTAGAGGATAACACATGTTAGGTCTAGGTTAGGTCTGGGATTTGCACTCATCAGGTTCATACTTTCGCATATTTCTCATACATGATGGCCAGATTCAGATCTTTTTTTTGCTTGGATCACGTGGTAATGGGGTACCACACTGAAACAGTCTATTAAACCTGGTTTCGATCAATATCTTCGAGGATAACGCATGTTAGGTCTAGGTTAGGTCTGGGATTTGCTCTCATCAGGCTCATACTTTCGCATATTTCTCATACTTGATGGCCAGATTCTGGGCTTTTTTTGGCTTGGATCACGTAGTAATGTGGTACCACAATGAAACAGTATATTAAACCGTGTTTCGACCAATATTTTAGAGGATGACGCATGCTAGGTCTACGTTAGGTGTGGGATTCGCTCTCATCAGGCTCATACTTTCGCATACTTCTCATACACGATGGCCAGATTCTGATCTTTTTTTTGCTTGGATCACGTAGTAATGGGGTACCACACTGAAACAGTCTATTAAACCTGGTTTCGATCAATATCTTCGAGGATAACGCATGTTAGGTCTAGGTTAGGTCTGGGATTTGCTCTCATCAGGCTCATACTTTCGCATATTTCTCATACATGATGGCCAGATTCAGATCTTTTTTTTGCTTGGATCACGTGGTAATGGGGTACCACACTGAAACAGTCTATTAAACCTGGTTTCGATCAATATCTTCGAGGATAACGCATGTTAGGTCTAGGTTTGGTCTGGGATTTGCACTCATCAGACTCATACATTCGCATGTTTCTCATACTTGATGGCCAGATTCTGGGCTTTTTTTGGCTTGGATCACGTAGTAATGTGGTACCACATTGAAACAGTCCATTAAACCTGGTTTCAATCAATATCTCAGAGGTTATCGCATGCTACATCTAGGTTAGGTCTGGGATTTCCTCTCATCAGGCTCATACTTTCGCATATTTCTCATACTTGTTGGTCAGATCCTGGGCTTTTCCTGGTTTGGATCATGTAGTAATGTGGTACCACACCGTAACAGTCAATTAAACCCGGTTTCGATCAATATTTTAGAGGATAACACATGTTAGGTCTAGGTTAGGTCTGGGATTTGCACCCGTCAGGCTCATACATTCGCATACTTCTCATACTTGATGGCCAGATTCTGGACTTTTTTTGGCTTGCATCACGTAGTAATGTGGCACCACACTGACACAGTCAATTAAACCTGGTTTCGATCAATATTTTAGAGGATAACGCATGTTAGGTCTAGTTTAGGTCTGAGATTTGCTCTCATCAGGCTAATACTTTCGCATATATCTGATACTTGATGGCCAGATTCTGGGCTTTTTTTGGTTTGGACGACGTAGTAATGCGGTACCACATTGAAACAGTCCATTAGACCTGGTTTCGATCGATATTTTAGAGGATAACGCATGTTAGGTCTAGGTTAGGTCTGGGATTTGCACTCATCAGGCTCATTCTTTCGCATATTTCTCATACTTGTTGGTCAGATTCTGATCTTTTTTTTGCTTGGATCACGTAGTAATGGGGTACCACACTGAAGCAGTCTATTAAACCTGGTTTCGATCAATATCTTCGAGGATAACGCATGTTAGGTCTAGGTTAGGTCTGGGATTTGCTCTCATCAGGCTCATACTTTCGCATATTTCTCATACTTGATGGCCAGATTCTGGACTTTTTTTGGCTTGCATCACGTAGTAATGTGGCACCACACTGACACAGTCAATTAAACCTGGTTTCGATCAATATTTTAGAGGATAACGCATGTTAGGTCTAGTTTAGGTCTGAGATTTGCTCTCATCAGGCTCATACTTTCGCATATTTCTCATACTGGATGGCCAGATTCTGTGCTTTTTTTGGTTTGGACGACGTAGTAATGCGGTACCACATTGAAACAGTCCATTAAACCTGGTTTCGATCGATATTTTAGAGGATAACGCATGTTAGGTCTGGGTTTGTTCTGGGATTTGCCCACTTCAGTCTCATACTTTCGCATTCTTCACATACTTCTTGAACAGATCCTGGGTTTTTTTCTGGTTTGGATCACAGAGTAATGTCGTACCACACTGAAACAGTCAATTAAACCCGGTTTCGATCAATATTTTAGAGGATAACACATGTTAGGTCTAGGTTAGGTCTGGGATTTGCTCTCATCAGGCTCATACTTTCGCATATTTCTCATACTTGATGGCCAGATTCTGGGCTTTTTTTGGCTTGGATCACGTAGTAATGTGGTACCACATTGAAACAGTCCATTAAACCTGGTTTCAATCAATATCTTAGAGGTTATCGCATGTTAAATCTAGGTTAGGTCTGCGATTTACTCTCATCAGGCTCATACTTTCGCATATTTCTCATACTTGTTGGTCAGATCCTGGGCTTTTTCTGGTTTGGATCACGTAGTAATGTGGTACCACACCGAAATAGTCAATTAAACCCGGTTTCGATCAATATTTTAGAGGATAACACATGTTAGGTCTAGGTTAGGTCTGGGATTTGCACTCATCAGGCTCATACTTTCGCATATTTCTCATACATGATGGCCAGATTCTGATCTTGTTTTTGCTTGGGTCACGTAGTAATGGGGTACCACACTGAAACAGTCTATTAAACCTGGTTTCGATCAATATCTTCGAGGATAACGCATGTTAGGTCTAGGTTAGGTCTGGGATTTGCTCTTATCAGGCTCATACTTTCGCATATTTCTCATACTTGATGGCCAGATTCTGGGCTTTTTTTGGCTTGGATCACGTAGTAATGTGGTACCACACTGAAACAGTGTACTAAACCGTGTTTCGACCAATATTTTAGAGGATAACGCCTGTTGGGTATAGGTTAGGTCTGGGATTTGCTCTCATCAGGCTCATACTTTCGCATTTTTATCAATCTTGTTTGCCAGATCCTGGGCTTCCACTGGTTCGGATCACGTAGTAATGTGGTACCACACTGAAACAGTCGATTAAACCTGGTTTCGATCAATATTTTAGAGGATAACGCATGTTAGGTCTGGGTTAGGTCTGGGATTTGCCCACTTCAGTCTCATACTTTCGCATTCTTCACATACTTCTTGAACAGATCCTGGTTTTTTTCTGGTTTGGATCACATAGTAATGTCGTACCACACTGAAACAGTCGACTAAACCTGGTTTCGATCAATATTTTAGAGGATAACTCATGTAAGGTCTGGTTTAGGTGTAGGATTTGCCCTCATAAGGCTCATACTTTCGCATATTTCTCATACTTGATGGCCAGATTCTGATCTTTGTTTTGCTTGGATCACGTAGTAATGGGGTACCACACTGAAACAGTCGACTAAACCTGGTCACGATCAATATTTTAGGGGATAACGCATGTTAGGTATAGGTTAGGTCTGGGATTTGCTCTCGTCAGGCTCATACTTTCGCATATTTGTCAATCTTGTTGGCCAGATCCTGGGCTTCCACTGGTTTGGATCATGTAGTAATGTGGTACAACACTGAAACAATCGACTAAACCTGGTCTCGATCAATATTTTAGGGGATAACGCATGTTAGGTCTATGTGAGGTCTGGGATTTGCTCTCATCAGGCTCATACTTTCGCATATTTCTCACACTTGATGGCCAGATTCTGGGCTATTTTTGGCTTGCATCACGTAGTAATGCGGTACCACATTGAAACAGTCCATTAAACCTGGTTTCAATCAATATCTTCGAGGATAACGCATGTTAGGTCTAGGTTAGGTCTGGGATTTGCTCTCATCAGGCTAATACTTTCGCATATATCTGATACTTGATGGCCAGATTCTGTGCTTTTTCCGGTTTGGATCACATAGTAATGTCGTACCACACTGAAACAGTCGACTAAACCTGGTCTCGATCAATATTTTAGGGGATAACGCATGTTAGGTCTAGGTTAGGTCTGAGATTAGCTCTCATCAGGCTAATACTTTCGCATATATCTGATACTTGATGGCCAGATTCTGGGCTTTTTCCGGTTTGGATCACCTAGTAATGTGGTACCACACTGAAACAGTCGACTAAACCTGGTCTCGATCAATATTTTAGGGGATAACGCATGTTAGGTCAAGGTTAGGTCTGGGATTTGCACTTATCAGTCTCATACTTTCGCATATTTCTCATACTTGATGGCCAGATTCTGGGATATTTTTGGCTTGCATCATGTAGTAATGCGGTACCACATTGAAACAGTCCATTAAACCTGGTTTCAATCAATATCTTCGAGGATAACGCATATTAGGTCTAGGTTAGGTCTGGGATTTGCTCTCATCAGGCTCATACTTTCGCATATTTCTCATACTTGATGGCCAGATTCTGGGCTTTTTTTTGGCTTGCATCACGTAGTAATGTGGTACCACACTGAAACAGTGTATTAAACCGTGTTTCGACCAATATTTTAGAGGATAACGCATGCTAGGTCTACGTTAGGTGTGGGATTTGCTCTCATCAGGCTCATACTTTCGCATATTTCTCATACTTGATGGCCAGATTCTGGGCTTTTTTTGGCTTGGATCACGTAGTAATGTGGCACCACACTGAAACAGTCAATTAAACCCGGTTTCGATCAATATTTTAGAGGATAACGCATGTTAGGTCTAGGTTAGGTCTGGGATTCCCTCTCATTAGGCTCATACCGTCGCATATTTCTCATACTTGATGGCCAGATTCTGGGCTTTTTCCGGTTTGGATCACGTAGTAATGTGGTACCACACTGAAACAGTCGACTAAACCTGGTCTCGATCAATATTTCTGAGGATACGGCATGCTAGGTCTACGTTAGGTGTGGGATTTGCTCTCATCAGGCTCATTCTTTCGCATATTTCTCATACTTGATGGCCAGATTCTGGGCTATTTTTGGTTTGCATCACGTAGTAATGCGGTACCACATTGAGACAGTCCATTAAACCTGGTTTCAATCAATATCTTCGATGATAACGTATGTTAGGTCTAGGTTAGGTCTGGGATTTGCTCTCATCAGGCTCATACTTTCGCATATTTCTCATACTTGATGGCCAGATTCTGGGCTTTTTTTGGCTTGGATCACGTAGTAATGTGGTACCACACTGAAACAGTGTATTAAACCGTGTTTCGAACAATATTTTAAAGGATAACGCATGCTAGGTCTACGTTAGGTGTGGGATTTGCTCTCATCAGGCTCATACTTTCGCATATTTCTCATACTTGATGGCCAGATTCTGGGCTTTTTTAGGCTTGGATCACGTAGTAATGTGGCACCACACTGAAACAGTCAATTAAACCCGGTTTCGATCAATATTTTAGAGGATAACGCATGTTAGGTCTAGGTTAGGTCTGGGTTTCCCTCTCATTAGGCTCATACCGTCGCATATTTCTCATACTTGATGGCCAGATTCTGGGCTTTTTCCGGTTTCGATCACGTAGTAATGTGGTACCACACTGAAACAGTCGACTAAACCTGGTCTCGATCAATATTTCTGAGGATACGGCATGCTAGGTCTACGTTAGGTGTGGGATTTGCTCTCATCAGGCTCATACTTTCGCATATTTCTCATACTTGATGGCCAGATTCTGGGCTTTTGTTGGCTTGGATCACGTAGTAATGTGGCACCACACTGACACAGTCAATTAAACCTGGTTTCGATCAATATTTTAGAGGATAACACATGTTAGGTCTAGGTTAGGCCTGGGATTTGCACTCATCATGCGTATACTTTCGCATATTTCTCATACTTGATGGCCAGATTCTGGGCTTTTCCCCGTTTGGATCACATAGTAATGTGGTACCACACTGAAGCAGTCGATTAAACCTGGTTTCGATCAATATGTTAGAGGATAACTCATGTTAGGTCTGGGTTAGGTCTAGGACTTGCCCACATCAGGCTCATACTTTCGCATATTTCTCATACTTGATGGCCAGATTCTGGGCTTTTCCCCGTTTGGGTCACATAGTAATGTGGTACCACACTGAAACAGTCGACTAAACCTGGTGTCGATCAATATTTTAGGGGATAACGCATGTTAGGTCTAGGTTAGGTCTGGGATTTGCTCTCATCAGGGTCATACTTTCGCATATTCCTCATACTTGATGGCCAGATTCTGGGCTTTTCCCCGTTTGGATCACATAGTAATGTGGCACCACACTGAGACAGTCGACTAAACCTGGTGTCGATCAATATTTTAGGGGAATACGCATGTTAGGTCTAGGTTAGGTCTGGGATTTGCTCTCATCAGGGTCATACTTTCGCATATTTCTCATACTTGATGGCCAGATTCTGGGCTCTTTCCGGTTTGGATCACGTAGTAATGTGGTTCCACACTGAAACAGTCGACTAAACCTGGTCTCGATCAATATTTCAGAGGATACGGCATGCTAGGTCTACGTTAGGTGTGGGATTTGCTCTCATCAGGCTCATACTTTCGCATATTTCTCATACTTGATGGCCAGATTCTGGGCTTTTTTTGGCTTAGATCACGTAGTAATGTGGTACCACACTGAAACAGTCGATTAAACCTGGTTTCGATCAATATTTTAGAGGATAACGCATGTTAGGTCTGGGTTAGGTCTGGGATTTGCCCACTTCAGTCTCATACTTTCGCATTCTTCATATACTTCTTGAACATATCCTGGGTTTTTTCTGGTTTGGATCACATAGTAATGTCGTACCACACTGAAACAGTCGACTAAACCTGGTCTCGATCAATATTTTAGGGGATAACGCATGTTAGGTCTAGTTTAGGTCTGGGATTTGCACTCATCAGGCTCATCTATTCGCATATTTCTCATACTTGATGGCCAGATTCTGGGCTTTTTCCGGTTTGGATCACGTAGTAATGTGGTTCCACATTGAAACAGTCCATTAAACCTGGTTTCGATCGATATTTTAGAGGATAACGCATGTTAGGTCTAGGTTAGGTCTGGGATTCGCTCTCATCACGCTCATACCGTCACATATTTCTCATACTTGTTGGCCAGATCCTGGGTCTTTTCTGGTATGGATCACGTAGTAATGTGGTACCACACTGAAGCAGTCGACTAAACCTCGTCTCGATCAAGATTTTAGAGGATAACGCATGTTAGGCCTAGGTTAGGTCTGAGATTTGCTCTCATCAGGCTCATACTTTCGCATATTTCTCATACTTGATGGCCAGATTCTGGGCTTTTTTTGGCTTGGATCACGCAGTAATGTGGCACCACATTGAAACAGTCCATTAAACCTGGTTTCGATCGACATTTTATAGGATAACGCATGTTAGGTCTAGGTTAGGTCTGGGATTTGCTCTCATCAGGCTCATACTTTCGCATATTTCTCATACTTGATGGCCAGATTCTGATCTTTTTTTGCTTGGATCACGTAGTAATGGGGTACCACACTGAAACAGTCTATTAAACCTGGTTTCGATCAATATCTTCGAGGATGACGCATGTTAGGTATAGGTTAGGTCTGGGATTTGCTCTCATCAGGCTCATACTTTCGCATATTTATCATACTTGATGGCCAGATTCTGGGCTTTATTTGCTTGGATCACGTAGCAATGTGGTACCACACTGAAACTGTCTATCAAACCTGGTTTCGATCAATATTTTAGAGGATATCGCATGTTAGGTCTAGGCTAGGTCTGAGATTTGCTCTCATCAGGCTAATACTTTCGCATATATCTGCTACTTGATGGCCAGATTCTGTGCTATTTTTGGTTTGGACGACGTAGTAATGTCGTATCACACTGAAACAGTCGACTAAACCTGGTCTCGATCAATATTTTAGGGGATAACGCATGTTAGGTCTAGGTTAGGTCTGAGATTTGCTCTCATCAGGCTAATAGTTTCGCATATATCTGATACTTGATGGCCAGATTCTGTGCTTTTTTTGGTTTGGACGACGTAGTAATGCGGTACCACATTGAAACAGTCCATTAAACCTGGTTTCGATCGATATTTTAGAGGATAACGCATGTTAGGTCTAGGTTAGGTCTGGGATTCGCTCTCATCACGCTCATACCGTCACATATTTCTCATACTTGTTGGCCAGATCCTTGGTCTTTTCTGGTATGGATCACGTAGTAATGTGGTACCACACTGAAGCAGTCGACTAAACCTGGTCTCGATCAAGATTTTAGAGGATAACGCATGTTAGGTCTAGGTTAGGTCTGAGATTTGCTCTCATCAGGCTCATACTTTCGCATATTTCTCATACTTGATGGCCAGATTCTGGGCTTTTTTTGGCTTGGATCACGTAGTAATGTGGCACCACATTGAAACAGTCCATTAAACCTGGTTTCGATCAATATCTCAGAGGTTATCGCATGCTACATCTAGGTTAGGTCTGGGATTTCCTCTCATCAGGCTCATACTTTCGCATATTTCTCATACTTGTTGGTCAGATCCTGGGCTTTTCCTGGTTTGGATCATGTAGTAATGTGGTACCACACCGTAACAGTCAATTAAACCCGGTTTCGATCAATATTTTAGAGGATAACACATGTTAGGTCTAGGTTAGGTCTGGGATTTGCACCCGTCAGGCTCATACATTCGCATACTTCTCATACTTGATGGCCAGATTCTGGGCTTTTTTTGGTTTGGACGACGTAGTAATGCGGTACCACATTGAAACAGTCCATTAGACCTGGTTTCGATCGATATTTTAGAGGATAACGCATGTTAGGTCTAGGTTAGGTCTGGGATTTGCACTCATCAGGCTCATTCTTTCGCATATTTCTCATACTTGTTGGTCAGATTCTGATCTTTTTTTTGCTTGGATCACGTAGTAATGGGGTACCACACTGAAGCAGTCTATTAAACCTGGTTTCGATCAATATCTTCGAGGATAACGCATGTTAGGTCTAGGTTAGGTCTGGGATTTGCTCTCATCAGGCTCATACTTTCGCATATTTCTCATACTTGATGGCCAGATTCTGGACTTTTTTTGGCTTGCATCACGTAGTAATGTGGCACCACACTGACACAGTCAATTAAACCTGGTTTCGATCAATATTTTAGAGGATAACGCATGTTAGGTCTAGTTTAGGTCTGAGATTTGCTCTCATCAGGCTCATACTTTCGCATATTTCTCATACTGGATGGCCAGATTCTGTGCTTTTTTTGGTTTGGACGACGTAGTAATGCGGTACCACATTGAAACAGTCCATTAAACCTGGTTTCGATCGATATTTTAGAGGATAACGCATGTTAGGTCTGGGTTTGTTCTGGGATTTGCCCACTTCAGTCTCATACTTTCGCATTCTTCACATACTTCTTGAACAGATCCTGGGTTTTTTTCTGGTTTGGATCACAGAGTAATGTCGTACCACACTGAAACAGTCAATTAAACCCGGTTTCGATCAATATTTTAGAGGATAACACATGTTAGGTCTAGGTTAGGTCTGGGATTTGCTCTCATCAGGCTCATACTTTCGCATATTTCTCATACTTGATGGCCAGATTCTGGGCTTTTTTTGGCTTGGATCACGTAGTAATGTGGTACCACATTGAAACAGTCCATTAAACCTGGTTTCAATCAATATCTTAGAGGTTATCGCATGTTAAATCTAGGTTAGGTCTGCGATTTACTCTCATCAGGCTCATACTTTCGCATATTTCTCATACTTGTTGGTCAGATCCTGGGCTTTTTCTGGTTTGGATCACGTAGTAATGTGGTACCACACCGAAATAGTCAATTAAACCCGGTTTCGATCAATATTTTAGAGGATAACACATGTTAGGTCTAGGTTAGGTCTGGGATTTGCACTCATCAGGCTCATACTTTCGCATATTTCTCATACATGATGGCCAGATTCTGATCTTGTTTTTGCTTGGGTCACGTAGTAATGGGGTACCACACTGAAACAGTCTATTAAACCTGGTTTCGATCAATATCTTCGAGGATAACGCATGTTAGGTCTAGGTTAGGTCTGGGATTTGCTCTTATCAGGCTCATACTTTCGCATATTTCTCATACTTGATGGCCAGATTCTGGGCTTTTTTTGGCTTGGATCACGTAGTAATGTGGTACCACACTGAAACAGTGTACTAAACCGTGTTTCGACCAATATTTTAGAGGATAACGCCTGTTGGGTATAGGTTAGGTCTGGGATTTGCTCTCATCAGGCTCATACTTTCGCATTTTTATCAATCTTGTTTGCCAGATCCTGGGCTTCCACTGGTTCGGATCACGTAGTAATGTGGTACCACACTGAAACAGTCGATTAAACCTGGTTTCGATCAATATTTTAGAGGATAACGCATGTTAGGTCTGGGTTAGGTCTGGGATTTGCCCACTTCAGTCTCATACTTTCGCATTCTTCACATACTTCTTGAACAGATCCTGGTTTTTTTCTGGTTTGGATCACATAGTAATGTCGTACCACACTGAAACAGTCGACTAAACCTGGTTTCGATCAATATTTTAGAGGATAACTCATGTAAGGTCTGGTTTAGGTGTAGGATTTGCCCTCATAAGGCTCATACTTTCGCATATTTCTCATACTTGATGGCCAGATTCTGATCTTTGTTTTGCTTGGATCACGTAGTAATGGGGTACCACACTGAAACAGTCGACTAAACCTGGTCACGATCAATATTTTAGGGGATAACGCATGTTAGGTATAGGTTAGGTCTGGGATTTGCTCTCGTCAGGCTCATACTTTCGCATATTTGTCAATCTTGTTGGCCAGATCCTGGGCTTCCACTGGTTTGGATCATGTAGTAATGTGGTACAACACTGAAACAATCGACTAAACCTGGTCTCGATCAATATTTTAGGGGATAACGCATGTTAGGTCTATGTGAGGTCTGGGATTTGCTCTCATCAGGCTCATACTTTCGCATATTTCTCACACTTGATGGCCAGATTCTGGGCTATTTTTGGCTTGCATCACGTAGTAATGCGGTACCACATTGAAACAGTCCATTAAACCTGGTTTCAATCAATATCTTCGAGGATAACGCATGTTAGGTCTAGGTTAGGTCTGGGATTTGCTCTCATCAGGCTAATACTTTCGCATATATCTGATACTTGATGGCCAGATTCTGTGCTTTTTCCGGTTTGGATCACATAGTAATGTCGTACCACACTGAAACAGTCGACTAAACCTGGTCTCGATCAATATTTTAGGGGATAACGCATGTTAGGTCTAGGTTAGGTCTGAGATTAGCTCTCATCAGGCTAATACTTTCGCATATATCTGATACTTGATGGCCAGATTCTGGGCTTTTTCCGGTTTGGATCACCTAGTAATGTGGTACCACACTGAAACAGTCGACTAAACCTGGTCTCGATCAATATTTTAGGGGATAACGCATGTTAGGTCAAGGTTAGGTCTGGGATTTGCACTTATCAGTCTCATACTTTCGCATATTTCTCATACTTGATGGCCAGATTCTGGGATATTTTTGGCTTGCATCATGTAGTAATGCGGTACCACATTGAAACAGTCCATTAAACCTGGTTTCAATCAATATCTTCGAGGATAACGCATATTAGGTCTAGGTTAGGTCTGGGATTTGCTCTCATCAGGCTCATACTTTCGCATATTTCTCATACTTGATGGCCAGATTCTGGGCTTTTTTTTGGCTTGCATCACGTAGTAATGTGGTACCACACTGAAACAGTGTATTAAACCGTGTTTCGACCAATATTTTAGAGGATAACGCATGCTAGGTCTACGTTAGGTGTGGGATTTGCTCTCATCAGGCTCATACTTTCGCATATTTCTCATACTTGATGGCCAGATTCTGGGCTTTTTTTGGCTTGGATCACGTAGTAATGTGGCACCACACTGAAACAGTCAATTAAACCCGGTTTCGATCAATATTTTAGAGGATAACGCATGTTAGGTCTAGGTTAGGTCTGGGATTCCCTCTCATTAGGCTCATACCGTCGCATATTTCTCATACTTGATGGCCAGATTCTGGGCTTTTTCCGGTTTGGATCACGTAGTAATGTGGTACCACACTGAAACAGTCGACTAAACCTGGTCTCGATCAATATTTCTGAGGATACGGCATGCTAGGTCTACGTTAGGTGTGGGATTTGCTCTCATCAGGCTCATTCTTTCGCATATTTCTCATACTTGATGGCCAGATTCTGGGCTATTTTTGGTTTGCATCACGTAGTAATGCGGTACCACATTGAGACAGTCCATTAAACCTGGTTTCAATCAATATCTTCGATGATAACGTATGTTAGGTCTAGGTTAGGTCTGGGATTTGCTCTCATCAGGCTCATACTTTCGCATATTTCTCATACTTGATGGCCAGATTCTGGGCTTTTTTTGGCTTGGATCACGTAGTAATGTGGTACCACACTGAAACAGTGTATTAAACCGTGTTTCGAACAATATTTTAATGGATAACGCATGCTAGGTCTACGTTAGGTGTGGGATTTGCTCTCATCAGGCTCATACTTTCGCATATTTCTCATACTTGATGGCCAGATTCTGGGCTTTTTTAGGCTTGGATCACGTAGTAATGTGGCACCACACTGAAACAGTCAATTAAACCCGGTTTCGATCAATATTTTAGAGGATAACGCATGTTAGGTCTAGGTTAGGTCTGGGTTTCCCTCTCATTAGGCTCATACCGTCGCATATTTCTCATACTTGATGGCCAGATTCTGGGCTTTTTCCGGTTTCGATCACGTAGTAATGTGGTACCACACTGAAACAGTCGACTAAACCTGGTCTCGATCAATATTTCTGAGGATACGGCATGCTAGGTCTACGTTAGGTGTGGGATTTGCTCTCATCAGGCTCATACTTTCGCATATTTCTCATACTTGATGGCCAGATTCTGGGCTTTTGTTGGCTTGGATCACGTAGTAATGTGGCACCACACTGACACAGTCAATTAAACCTGGTTTCGATCAATATTTTAGAGGATAACACATGTTAGGTCTAGGTTAGGCCTGGGATTTGCACTCATCATGCGTATACTTTCGCATATTTCTCATACTTGATGGCCAGATTCTGGGCTTTTCCCCGTTTGGATCACATAGTAATGTGGTACCACACTGAAGCAGTCGATTAAACCTGGTTTCGATCAATATGTTAGAGGATAACTCATGTTAGGTCTGGGTTAGGTCTAGGACTTGCCCACATCAGGCTCATACTTTCGCATATTTCTCATACTTGATGGCCAGATTCTGGGCTTTTCCCCGTTTGGGTCACATAGTAATGTGGTACCACACTGAAACAGTCGACTAAACCTGGTGTCGATCAATATTTTAGGGGATAACGCATGTTAGGTCTAGGTTAGGTCTGGGATTTGCTCTCATCAGGGTCATACTTTCGCATATTCCTCATACTTGATGGCCAGATTCTGGGCTTTTCCCCGTTTGGATCACATAGTAATGTGGCACCACACTGAGACAGTCGACTAAACCTGGTGTCGATCAATATTTTAGGGGAATACGCATGTTAGGTCTAGGTTAGGTCTGGGATTTGCTCTCATCAGGGTCATACTTTCGCATATTTCTCATACTTGATGGCCAGATTCTGGGCTCTTTCCGGTTTGGATCACGTAGTAATGTGGTTCCACACTGAAACAGTCGACTAAACCTGGTCTCGATCAATATTTCAGAGGATACGGCATGCTAGGTCTACGTTAGGTGTGGGATTTGCTCTCATCAGGCTCATACTTTCGCATATTTCTCATACTTGATGGCCAGATTCTGGGCTTTTTTTGGCTTAGATCACGTAGTAATGTGGTACCACACTGAAACAGTCGATTAAACCTGGTTTCGATCAATATTTTAGAGGATAACGCATGTTAGGTCTGGGTTAGGTCTGGGATTTGCCCACTTCAGTCTCATACTTTCGCATTCTTCATATACTTCTTGAACATATCCTGGGTTTTTTCTGGTTTGGATCACATAGTAATGTCGTACCACACTGAAACAGTCGACTAAACCTGGTCTCGATCAATATTTTAGGGGATAACGCATGTTAGGTCTAGTTTAGGTCTGGGATTTGCACTCATCAGGCTCATCTATTCGCATATTTCTCATACTTGATGGCCAGATTCTGGGCTTTTTCCGGTTTGGATCACGTAGTAATGTGGTTCCACATTGAAACAGTCCATTAAACCTGGTTTCGATCGATATTTTAGAGGATAACGCATGTTAGGTCTAGGTTAGGTCTGGGATTCGCTCTCATCACGCTCATACCGTCACATATTTCTCATACTTGTTGGCCAGATCCTGGGTCTTTTCTGGTATGGATCACGTAGTAATGTGGTACCACACTGAAGCAGTCGACTAAACCTCGTCTCGATCAAGATTTTAGAGGATAACGCATGTTAGGCCTAGGTTAGGTCTGAGATTTGCTCTCATCAGGCTCATACTTTCGCATATTTCTCATACTTGATGGCCAGATTCTGGGCTTTTTTTGGCTTGGATCACGCAGTAATGTGGCACCACATTGAAACAGTCCATTAAACCTGGTTTCGATCGACATTTTATAGGATAACGCATGTTAGGTCTAGGTTAGGTCTGGGATTTGCTCTCATCAGGCTCATATTTTCGCATATTTCTCATACTTGATGGCCAGATTCTGATCTTTTTTTGCTTGGATCACGTAGTAATGGGGTACCACACTGAAACAGTCTATTAAACCTGGTTTCGATCAATATCTTCGAGGATGACGCATGTTAGGTATAGGTTAGGTCTGGGATTTGCTCTCATCAGGCTCATACTTTCGCATATTTATCATACTTGATGGCCAGATTCTGGGCTTTATTTGCTTGGATCACGTAGCAATGTGGTACCACACTGAAACTGTCTATCAAACCTGGTTTCGATCAATATTTTAGAGGATATCGCATGTTAGGTCTAGGCTAGGTCTGAGATTTGCTCTCATCAGGCTAATACTTTCGCATATATCTGCTACTTGATGGCCAGATTCTGTGCTATTTTTGGTTTGGACGACGTAGTAATGTCGTATCACACTGAAGCAGTCGACTAAACCTGGTCTCGATCAAGATTTTAGAGGATAACGCATGTTAGGTCTAGGTTAGGTCTGAGATTTGCTCTCATCAGGCTCATACCGTCACATATTTCTCATACTTGTTGGCCAGATCCTTGGTCTTTTCTGGTATGGATCACGTAGTAATGTGGTACCACACTGAAGCAGTCGACTAAACCTGGTCTCGATCAAGATTTTAGAGGATAACGCATGTTAGGTCTAGGTTAGGTCTGAGATTTGCTCTCATCAGGCTCATACTTTCGCATATTTCTCATACTTGATGGCCAGATTCTGGGCTTTTTTTGGCTTGGATCACGTAGTAATGTGGCACCACATTGAAACAGTCCATTAAACCTGGTTTCGATCAATATCTTCGAGGATAACGCATGTTAGGTATAGGTTAGGTCTGGGATTTGCTCTCATCAGGCTCATACTTTCGCATATTTATCATACTTGATGGCCAGATTCTGATCTTTTTTTGCTTGGATCACGTAGTAATGGGGTACCACACTGAAACAGTCTATTAAACCTGGTTTCGATCAATATCTTCGAGGATAACGCATGTTAGGTCTAGGTTAGGTCTGAGATTTGCTCTCATCAGGCTCATACTTTCGCATATTTCTCATACTTGATGACCAGATTCTGGGCTTTTTTTGGCTTGGATCACGTAGTAATGTGGCACCACATTGAAACAGTCCATTAAACCTGGTCTCGATCAAGATTTTAGAGGATAACGCATGTTAGGTCTAGGTTAGGTCTGGGATTTGCTCTCATCAGGCTCATACTTTCGCATATTTCTCATACTTGATGGCCAGATTCTGATCTTTTGTTGCTTGGATCACGTAGTAATGGGGTACCACACTGAAACAGTCTATTAAACCTGGTTTCGATCAATATCTTCGAGGATAACGCATGTTAGGTATAGGTTAGGTCTGGGATTTGCACTCATCAGGCTCATACTTTCGCATATTTATCATACTTGATGGCCAGATTCTGGGCTTTTTTTGGCTTGGATCACGTAGCAATGTGGTACCACACTGAAACTGTCTATCAATCCTGGTTTCGATCAATATTTTAGAGGATATCGCATGTTAGGTCTAGGTTAGGTCTGAGATTTGCTCTCATCAGGCTAATACTTTCGCATATATCTGATACTTGATGGCCAGATTCTGTGCTTTTTTTGGTTTGGACGACGTAGTTATGCGGTACCACATTGAAACAGTCCATTAAACCTGGTTTCGATCGATTTTTTAGAGGATAACGCATGTTAGGTCTAGGTTAGGTCTGGGATTTGCTCTCATCAGGCTCATACTTTCGCATATTTCTCACACTTGATGGCCAGTTTCTGGGCTATTTTTGGCTTGCATCACGTAGTAATGCGGTACCACATTGAAACAGTGCATTAAACCTGGTTTCAATCAATATTTTAGAGGATAACGCATGTTAGGTCTAGGTTAGGCCTGAGATTTGATCTCATCAGGCTCATACTTTCGCATATTTCTCACACTTGATGGCCAGATTCTGGGCTTTTTCCTGTTTGGATCACATAGTAATGTCGTACGACACTGAAACAGTCGACTACACCTGGTCTCGATCAATATTTTAGGGGATAACGCATGTTAGGACTAGGTTAGGTCTGAGATTAGCACACATCAGGCTAATACTTTCGCATATATCTGATACTTGATGGCCAGATTCTGGGCTTTTTCCGGTTTGGATCACCTAGTAATGTGGTACCACACTGAAACAGTCGACTAAACCTGGTCTCGATCAATATTTTAGGGGATAGCGCATGTTAGGTCTAGGTTAGGTCTGGGATTTGATCTCATCAGGCTCATACTTTCGCATATTTCTCACACTTGATGGCCAGATTCTGGGCTTTTCCGGCTTCGATCACGTAGTAATGTGGTATGACACTGAAACAGTCGATTAAACCTGGTCTCGATCAATATTTCAGAGGATAAGGCATGCTAGGTCTAGGTTAGGTCTGGGATTTGCTCTCATCAGGCTCATACTTTCGCATATTTCTCATACTTGATGGCCAGATTCTGGGCTTTTTTTGGCTTGGATCACGTAGTAATGTGGCACCACACTGGCACAGTCAATTAAACCTGGTTTCGATCAATATTTTAGAGGATAACGCATGTTAGGTCTAGGTTAGGTCTGAGATTTGCTCTCATCAGGCTCATACTTTCGCATATTTCTCATACTGGATGGCCAGATTCTGTGCTTTTTTTGGTTTGGACGTTTAGTAATGCGGTACGACATTGAAGCAGTCCATTAAACCTGGTTCGATCGATATTTTAGAGGATAACGCATGCTAGGCCTAGGTTAGGTCTGGGATTCGCTCTCATCAGGCTCATACCGTCGCATATTTCTCATACTTGTTGGCCAGATCCTGGGCGTTTTCTGGTATGGATCACGTAGTAATGTGGTACCACACTGAAGCAGTCGACAAAACCTGGTCTCGATCAAGATTTTAGAGGATAACGCCTGTTGGGTATAGGTTAGGTCTGGGATTTGCTCTCATCAGGCTCATACTTTCGCATATATATCAATCTTGTTTGCCAGATCCTGGGCTTCCACTGGTTCGGATCACGTAGTAATGTGGTACCACACTGACACAGTCAATTAAACCTGGTTTCGATCAATATGTTAGAGGATAACTAATGTTAGGTCTGGGTTAGGTCTAGGACTTGCCCACATCAGGCTCATACTTTCGCATATTTCTCATACTTGATGGCCAGATTCTGGGCTATTTTTGGCTTGGATTTCGTAGTAATGCGGTACCACATTGAAACAGTCCATTAAATCTGGTTTCAATCAATATCTTAGAGGTTATCGCATGTTAAATCTAGGTTAGGTCTGGGATTTCCTCTCATCAGGCTCATACTTTCGCATATTTCTCATACTTGTTGGTCAGATGCTGGACTTTTTCTGGTTTGGATCACGTAGTAATGTGGTACCACACCGAAACAGTCAATTAAACCCGGTTTCGATCATTATTTTAGAGGATAACGCATGTTAGGTCTAGGTTAGGTCTGGGATTTGCACTCATCAGGCTCATACTTTCGCATATTTCTCATACATGATGGCCAGATTCACATCTTTTTTTTGCTTGGATCACGTGGTAATGGGGCACCACACTGAAACAGTCTATTAAACCTGGTTTCGATCAATATCTTCGAGGATAACGCATGTTAGGTCTAGGTTAGGTCTGGGATTTGCTCTCATCAGGCTCATACTTTCGCATATTTCTCATACTTGATGGCCAGATTCTGGGCTTTTTTTGGCTTGGATCACGTAGTAATGTGGTACCACAATGAAACAGTATATTAAACCGTGTTTCGACCAATATTTTAGAGGATGACGCATGCTAGGTCTACGTTAGGTGTGGGATTCGCTCTCATCAGGCTCATACTTTCGCATATTTCTCATACTTGATGGCCAGATTCTGGGCTATTTTTGGCTTGCATCACGTAGTAATGGGGTACCACACTGAAACAGTCTATTAAACCTGGTTTCGATCAATATCTTCGAGGATAACGCATGTTAGGTCTAGGTTAGGTCTGGGATTTGCTCTGATCAGTCTCATACTTTCGCATATTTCTCATACTTGATGGCCAGATTCTGATCTTTTTTTTGCTTGGATCACGTAGTAATGGCGTACCACACTGAAGCAGTCCATTAAACCTGGTTCGATCGATATTTTAGAGGATAACGCATGCTAGGCCTAGGTTAGGTCTGGGATTCGCTCTCATCAGGCTCATACCGTCGCATATTTCTCATACTTGTTGGCCAGATCCTGGGCGTTTTCTGGTATGGATCACGTAGTAATGTGGTACCACACTGAAGCAGTCGACAAAACCTGGTCTCGATCAAGATTTTAGAGGATAACGCCTGTTGGGTATAGGTTAGGTCTGGGATTTGCTCTCATCAGGCTCATACTTTCGCATATATATCAATCTTGTTTGCCAGATCCTGGGCTTCCACTGGTTCGGATCACGTAGTAATGTGGTACCACACTGACACAGTCAATTAAACCTGGTTTCGATCAATATTTTAGAGGATAACACATGTTAGGTCTAGGTTAGGCCTGGGATTTGCACTCATCAGGCTCATACTTTCGCATATTTCTCATCCTTGATGGCCAGATTCTGGGCTTTTCCCCGTTTGGATCACATAGTACTGTGGTACCACACTGAAACTGTCGATTAAACCTGGTTTCGATCAATATGTTAGAGGATAACTAATGTTAGGTCTGGGTTAGGTCTAGGACTTGCCCACATCAGGCTCATACTTTCGCATATTTCTCATACTTGATGGCCAGATTCTGGGCTATTTTTGGCTTGGATTTCGTAGTAATGCGGTACCACATTGAAACAGTCCATTAAATCAGGTTTCAATCAATATCTTAGAGGTTATCGCATGTTAAATCTATGTTAGGTCTGGGATTTCCTCTCATCAGGCTCATACTTTCGCATATTTCTCATACTTGTTGGTCAGATCCTGGACTTTTTCTGGTTTGGATCACGTAGTAATGTGGTACCACACCGAAACAGTCAATTAAACCCGGTTTCGATCATTATTTTAGAGGATAACACATGTTAGGTCTAGGTTAGGTCTGGGATTTGCACTCATCAGGTTCATACTTTCGCATATTTCTCATACATGATGGCCAGATTCAGATCTTTTTTTTGCTTGGATCACGTGGTAATGGGGTACCACACTGAAACAGTCTATTAAACCTGGTTTCGATCAATATGTTAGAGGATAACTAACGTTAGGTCTGGGTTAGGTCTAGGACTTGCCCACATCAGGCTCATACTTTCGCATATTTCTCATACTTGATGGCCAGATTCTGGGCTATTTTTGGCTTGGATTTCGTAGTAATGCGGTACCACATTGAAACAGTCCATTAAATCAGGTTTCAATCAATATCTTAGAGGTTATCGCATGCTACATCTAGGTTAGGTCTGGGATTTCCTCTCATCAGGCTCATACTTTCGCATATTTCTCATACTTGTTGGTCAGATCCTGGGCTTTTCCTGGTTTGGGTCATGTAGTAATGTGGTACCACACCGTAACAGTCAATTAAACCCGGTTTCGATCAATATTTTAGGGGATAACACATGTTAGGTCTAGGTTAGGTCTGGGATTTGCACCCGTCAGGCTCATACATTCGCATACTTCTCATACTTGATGGCCAGATTCTGATCTTTTTTTTGCTTGGATCACGTAGTAATGGCGTACCACACTGAAGCAGTCCATTAAACCTGGTTCGATCGATATTTTAGAGGATAACGCATGCTAGGCCTAGGTTAGGTCTGGGATTCGCTCTCATCAGGCTCATACCGTCGCATATTTCTCATACTTGTTGGCCAGATCCTGGGCGTTTTCTGGTATGGATCACGTAGTAATGTGGTACCACACTGAAGCAGTCGACAAAACCTGGTCTCGATCAAGATTTTAGAGGATAACGCCTGTTGGGTATAGGTTAGGTCTGGGATTTGCTCTCATCAGGCTCATACTTTCGCATATATATCAATCTTGTTTGCCAGATCCTGGGCTTCCACTGGTTCGGATCACGTAGTAATGTGGTACCACACTGACACAGTCAATTAAACCTGGTTTCGATCAATATTTTAGAGGATAACACATGTTAGGTCTAGGTTAGGCCTGGGATTTGCACTCATCAGGCTCATACTTTCGCATATTTCTCATCCTTGATGGCCAGATTCTGGGCTTTTCCCCGTTTGGATCACATAGTACTGTGGTACCACACTGAAACTGTCGATTAAACCTGGTTTCGATCAATATGTTAGAGGATAACTAATGTTAGGTCTGGGTTAGGTCTAGGACTTGCCCACATCAGGCTCATACTTTCGCATATTTCTCATACTTGATGGCCAGATTCTGGGCTATTTTTGGCTTGGATTTCGTAGTAATGCGGTACCACATTGAAACAGTCCATTAAATCAGGTTTCAATCAATATCTTAGAGGTTATCGCATGTTAAATCTATGTTAGGTCTGGGATTTCCTCTCATCAGGCTCATACTTTCGCATATTTCTCATACTTGTTGGTCAGATCCTGGACTTTTTCTGGTTTGGATCACGTAGTAATGTGGTACCACACCGAAACAGTCAATTAAACCCGGTTTCGATCATTATTTTAGAGGATAACACATGTTAGGTCTAGGTTAGGTCTGGGATTTGCACTCATCAGGTTCATACTTTCGCATATTTCTCATACATGATGGCCAGATTCAGATCTTTTTTTTGCTTGGATCACGTGGTAATGGGGTACCACACTGAAACAGTCTATTAAACCTGGTTTCGATCAATATGTTAGAGGATAACTAACGTTAGGTCTGGGTTAGGTCTAGGACTTGCCCACATCAGGCTCATACTTTCGCATATTTCTCATACTTGATGGCCAGATTCTGGGCTATTTTTGGCTTGGATTTCGTAGTAATGCGGTACCACATTGAAACAGTCCATTAAATCAGGTTTCAATCAATATCTTAGAGGTTATCGCATGCTACATCTAGGTTAGGTCTGGGATTTCCTCTCATCAGGCTCATACTTTCGCATATTTCTCATACTTGTTGGTCAGATCCTGGGCTTTTCCTGGTTTGGGTCATGTAGTAATGTGGTACCACACCGTAACAGTCAATTAAACCCGGTTTCGATCAATATTTTAGAGGATAACACATGTTAGGTCTAGGTTAGGTCTGGGATTTGCACCCGTCAGGCTCATACATTCGCATACTTCTCATACTTGATGGCCAGATTCTGGGCTTTTTTTGGTTTGGACGACGTAGTAATGCGGTACCACATTGAAACAGTCCATTAGACCTGGTTTCGATCGATATTTTAGAGGATAACGCATGTTAGGTCTAGGTTAGGTCTGGGATTTGCACTCATCAGGCTCATTCTTTCGCATATTTCTCATACTTGTTGGTCAGATTCTGATCTTTTTTTTGCTTGGATCACGTAGTAATGGGGTACCACACTGAAGCAGTCTATTAAACCTGGTTTCGATCAATATCTTCGAGGATAACGCATGTTAGGTCTGGGTTTGTTCTGGGATTTGCCCACTTCAGTCTCATACTTTCGCATTCTTCACATACTTCTTGAACAGATCCTGGGTTTTTTTCTGGTTTGGATCACAGAGTAATGTCGTACCACACTGAAACAGTCAATTAAACCTGGTTTCGATCAATATCTTCGAGGATAACGCATGTTAGGTCTAGGTTAGGTCTGGGATTTGCTCTTATCAGGCTCATACTTTCGCATATTTCTCATACTTGATGGCCAGATTCTGGGCTTTTTTTGGCTTGGATCACGTAGTAATGTGGTACCACACTGAAACAGTCGATTAAACCTGGTTTCGATCAATATTTTAGAGGATAACGCATGTTAGGTCTGGGTTAGGTCTGGGATTTGCCCACTTCAGTCTCATACTTTCGCATTCTTCACATACTTCTTGAACAGATCCTGGTTTTTTTCTGGTTTGGATCACATAGTAATGTCGTACCACACTGAAACAGTCGACTAAACGTGGTTTCGATCAATATTATAGAGGATAACTCATGTAAGGTCTGGTTTAGGTGTAGGATTTGCCCTCATAAGGCTCATACTTTCGCATATTTCTCATACTTGATGGCCAGATTCTGATCTTTTTTTTGCTTGGATCACGTAGTAATGGGGTACCACACTGAAACAGTCTATTAAACCTGGTTTCGATCAATATTTTAGGGGATAACGCATATTAGGTCTAGGTTAGGTCTGGAATTTGCTCTCATCAGGCTCATACTTTCGCATATTTCTCATACTTGATTCTGGGCTTTTTCCGGTTTGGATCACATAGTAATGTGGTACCACACTGAAACAGGCGACTAAACCTGGTCTCGATCAATATTTTAGGGGATAACGCATGTTAGGTCTAGGTTAGGTCTGGGATTTGCCCTCATAAGGCTCATACTTTCGCATATTTCTCATACTTGATTCTGGGCTTTTTCCGGTTTGGATCACATAGTAATGTGGTACCACACTGAAACAGGCGACTAAACCTGGTCTCGATCAATATTTTAGGGGATAACGCATGTTAGGTCTAGGTTAGGTCTGGGATTTGCTCTCATCAGGCTCATACTTTCGCATATTTCTCCTACTTGATGGCCAGATTCTGGGCTTTTTTTGGCTTGCATCACGTAGTAATGTGGCACCACACTGTCACAGTCAATTAAACCTGGTTTCGATCAATATTTTAGAGGATAACACATGTTAGATCTAGGTTAGGTCTGGAATTTGCTCTCATCAGGCTCATACTTTCGCATATTTGTCATACTTGATGGCCAGATTCTGTGCTTTTTTTGGCTTGTATCACGTAGTAATGTGGCACCACACTGACACAGTCAATTAAACCTGGTTTCGATCAATATTTTAGAGGATAACACATGTTAGATCTAGGTTAGGTCTGAGATTTGCTCTCATCAGGCTCATACTTTCGCATATTTGTCATACTTGATGGCCAGATTCTGATCTTGTTTTTGCTTGGATCACGTAGTAATGGGGTACCACACTGAAACAGTCGACTAAACCTGGTCTCGATCAATATTTTAGGGGATAACGCATGTTTGGTCTAGGTTAGGTCTGGGATTTCCTCTCATCAGGCTCATACTTTCGCATATTTCTCATACTTGTTGGTCAGATCCTGGGCTTTTTCTGGTTTGGATCACGTAGTAATGTGGTACCACACCGAAATAGTCAATTAAACACGGTTTCGATCAATATTTTAGAGGATAACACACGTTAGGTCTAGGTTAGGTCTGGGATTTGCACTCATCAGGCTCATACTTTCGCATATTTCTCATACATGATGGCCAGATTCTGATCTTGTTTTTGCTTGGATCACGTAGTAATGGGGTACCACACTGAAACAGTCTATTAAACCTGGTTTCGATCAATATCTCCGAGGATAACGCATGTTAGGTCTAGGTTAGGTCTGGGATTTGCTCTCATCAGGCTCATACTTTCGCATATTTCTCATACTTGATGGCCAGATTCTGGGCTTTTTTTGGCTTGGATCACGTAGTAATGTGGTACCACACTGAAGCAGTGTATTAAACCGTGTTTCGACCAATATTTTAGAGGATAACGCCTGTTGGGTATAGGTTAGGTCTGGGATTTGCTCTCATCAGGCTCATACTTTCGCATTTTTATCAATCTTGTTTGCCAGATCCTGGGCTTCCACTGGTTCGGATCACGTAGTAATGTGGTACCACACTGACACAGTCAATTAAACCTGGTTTCGATCAATATTTTAGAGGATAACACATGTTAGGTCAAGGTTAGGCCTGGGATTTGCACTCATCAGGCTCATACTTTCGCATATTTCTCATACTTGATGGCCAGATTCTGGGCTTTTCCCCGTTTGGATCACATAGTAATGTGGTACCACACTGAAACTGTCGATTAAACCTGGTTTCGATCAATATGTTAGAGGATAACTTATGTTAGGTCTGGGTTAGGTCTAGGACTTGCCCACATCAGGCTCATACTTTCGCATATTTCTCATACTTGATGGCCAGATTCTGGGCTTTTCCCCGTATGGATCACATAGTAATGTGGTACCACACTGAAACAGTCGACTAAACCTGGTCTCGATTAATATTTCTGAGGATACGGCATGCTAGGTCTACGTTAGGTGTGGGATTTGCTCTCATCAGGCTCATACTTTCGCATATTTCTCATACTTGATGGGCAGATTCTGGGCTTGTTTTGGCTTAGATCACGTAGTAATGTGGTACCACACTGAAACAGTCGATTAAACCTGGTTTCGGTCAATATTTTAGGGGATAACGCATGTTAGGTCTAGGTTAGGTCTGGGATTTGCACCCATCAGGCTCATACATTCGCATATTTCTCATACTTGATGGCCAGATTCTGGGCTTTTTTTGGCTTGCATCACGTAGTAATGCGGTACCACATTGAAACAGTCGATTAAACCTGGTTTCGACCAATATTTGAGGGGATTACGCATGTTAGGTCTAGGTTAGGTCTGGGATTTGCACTCATCAGGCTCATACTTTCGCATATTTATCATACTTGATGGCCTGATTCTGGGCTTTTATTGGCTTGGATCACGTAGCAATGTGGTACCACACTGAAACTGTCTATCAAACCTGGTTTCGATTAATATTTTAGAGGATATCGCATGTTAGGTCTAGGTTAGGTCTGAGATTTGCTCTCATCAGGCTAACACTTTCGCATATTTCTCATACTTGATGGCCAGATTCTGGGTTTTTTCTGGTTTGGATCACATAGTAATGTCGTACCACACTGAAACAGTCGACTAAACCTGGTTTCGATCAATATTTTAGAGGATAACCCATGTTAGGTCTGGGTTAGGTCTGGGATTTGCCCACTTCAGTCTCATACTTTCGCATTCTTCACATACTTCTTGAGCAGATCCTGGGTTTTTTCTCGTTTGGATCACATAGTAATGTCGTACCACACTGAAACAGTCGACTAAACCTGGTCTCGATCAATATTATAGGGGATAACGCATGTTAGGTCTAGGTTAGGTCTGGGATTTGCACTCATCAGGCTCATACATTCGCATATTTCTCATACTTGATGGCCAGATTCTGGGCTTTTTTTGGCTTGGATCACGTAGTAATGTGGTACCACACTGAAACAGTCCATTAAACCTGGTTTCGATCAATATTTTAGAGGATAACCCATGTTAGGTCTGGGGTAGGTCTGGGATTTGCCCACTTCAGTCTCATACTTTCGCATTCTTCACATACTTCTTGAGCAGATCCTGGGTTTTTTCTCGTTTGGATCACATAGTAATGTCGTACCACACTGAAACAGTCGACTAAACCTGGTCTCGATCAATATTTTAGGGGATAACGCATGTTAGGTCTAGGTTAGGTCTGGGATTTGCACTCATCAGGCTCATACATTCGCATATTTCTCATACTTGATGGCCAGATTCTGGGCTTTTTTTGGCTTGGATCACGTAGTAATGTGGTACCACACTGAAACAGTCGATTAAACCTGGTTTCGATCAATATTATAGGGGATAGCTCATGTTAGGTCTTGGTTAGGTCTGGGATTTACCCACTTCAGTCTCATACTTTCGCATTCTTCACATACTTCTTGAACAGATCCCGGGTTTTCTTCTGGTTTGGATCACATAGTAATGTCGTACCACACTGAAACAGTCGACTAAACCTGGTCTCGATCAATATTATAGGGGATAACGCATGTTAGGTCTAGGTTAGGTCTGGGATTTGCACTCATCAGGCTCATACATTCGCATATTTCTCATACTTGATGGCCAGATTCTGGGCTTTTTTTGGTTTGGATCACGTACTATTGTGGTACCACACTGGAACAGTCAATTAAACCCGGTTTCGATCAATATTTTAGAGGATAACACGTGTTAGGTCTAGGTTAGGTCTGGGATTTGCACTCATCAGGCTCATTCTTTCGCATATTTCTCATACTTGATGGCCAGATTCTGGGCTTTTTTTGGCTTGGATCACGTAGTAATGTGGTACCACACTGAAACAGTGTATTAAACCTGGTTTCGATCAATATTTTAGAGGATAACGCATGTTAGGTCTGGGTTAGGTCTGGGATTTGCCCACTTCAGTCTCATACTTTCGCATGCTTCACATACTTCTTGAACAGATCCTGGGTTTTTTCTGGTTTGGATCACATAGTAATGTCGTACCACTCTGAAACAGTCGACTAAACCTGGTCCCGATCAATACTTTAGGGGATAACGCATGTTAGGTCTAGGTTAGGTCTGGGATTTGCACTCATCAGGCTCATACATTCGCATATTTCTCATACTTGATGGCCAGATTCTGGGCTTTTTTTGGCTTGGATCACGTAGTAATGCGGTACCACATTGAAACAGTCGATTAAACCTGGTTTCGACCAATATTTGAGGGGATTACGCATGTTAGGTCTAGGTTAGGTCTGGGATTTGCCCACTTCAGTCTCATACTTTCGCATATTTATCATATATGATGGCCAGATTCTGATCTTTTTTTTGCTTGGATAACGTAGTAATGGGGTACCACATTGAAACAGTCCATTAAACCTGGTTTCGATCGATATTTTAGAGGATAACGCATGTTAGGTCTGGGTTAGGTCTGGGATTTACCCACTTCAGTCTCATACTTTCGCATTCTTCACATACTTCTTGAACAGATCCTGGGTTTTCTTCTGGTTTGGATCACATAGTAATGTCGTACCACACTGAAACAGTCGACTAAACCTGGTCTCGATCAATATTATAGGGGATAACGCATGTTAGGTCTAGGTTAGGTCTGGGATTTCCACTCATCAGGCTCATACATTCGCATATTTCTCATACTTGATGGCCAGATTCTGGGCTTTTTTTGGTTTGGATCACGTAGTATTGTGGTACCACACTGGAACAGTCAATTAAACCCGGTTTCGATCAATATTTTAGAGGATAACACATGTTAGGTCTAGGTTAGGTCTGGGATTTGCACTCATCAGGCTCATTCTTTCGCATATTTCTCATACTTGATGGCCAGATTCTGGGCTTTTTTTGGCTTGGATCACGTAGTAATGTGGTACCACATTGAAACAGTCCATTAAACCTGGTTTCAATCAATACCTTAGAGGTTATCGCATGTTACATCTAGCTTAGGTCTGGGATTTCCTCTCATCAGGCTCATACTTTCGCATATTTCTCATACTTGTTGGTCAGATCCTGGGCTTTTTCTGGTTTGGATAACGTAGTAATGTGGTACCACACCGAAACAGTCAATTAAACCCGGTTTCGATCAATATTTTAGAGGATAACACATGTTAGGTCTAGGTTAGGTCTGGGATTTGCACTCATCAGGCTCATACTTTCGCATATTTCTCATACATGATGGCCAGATTCTGATCTTGTTTTTGCTTGGATCACGTAGTAATGGGGTACCACACTGAAACTGTCTATTAAACCTGGTTACGATCAATATTTTAGAGGATAACGCATGTTAGGTCTGGGTTAGGTCTGGGATTTGCCCACTTCAGTCTCATACTTTCGCATTCCCCACATACTTCTTGAACAGATCCTGGGTTTTTTCTGGTTTGGATCACATAGTAATGTCATACCACACTGAAACAGTCGACTAAACCTGGTCTCGATCAATATTTTAGGGGATATCGCATGTTAGGTCTAAGTTAGGTCTGAGATTTGCTCTCATCAGGCTAATACTTTCGCATATATCTGCTACTTGATGGCCAGATTCTGAGCTTTTTCCGGTTTGGGTCACATAGTAATGTCGTATCACACTGAAACAGTCGACTAAACCTGGTCTCGATCAATATTTTAGGGGATAACGCATGTTAGGTCTAGGTTAGGTCTGCGATTTCCTCTCATCAGGCTCCTACTTTCGCATATTTCTCATACTTGTTGGTCAGATCCTGGGCTTTTCCTGGTTTGGATCACGTAGTAATGTGGTACCACACCGAAACAGTCAATTAAACCCGGTTTCGATTAATATTTTAGAGGATAACACATGTTAGGTCTAGGTTAGGCCTGGGATTTGCAATCATCAGGCTCATACATTCGCATATTTCTCATACTTGATGGCCAGATTCTGGGCTTTTTTTGGCTTGGATCACGTAGTAATGTGGTACCACACTGAAACAGTGTATTAAACCTGGTTTCGATCAATATTTTAGAGGATAACGCATGTTAGGTCTGGGTTAGGTCTGGGATTTGCCCACTTCAGTCTCATACTTTCGCATGCTTCACATACTTCTTGAACAGATCCTGGGTTTTTTCTGGTTTGGATCACATAGTAATGTCGTACCACTCTGAAACAGTCGACTAAACCTGGTCCCGATCAATACTTTAGGGGATAACGCATGTTAGGTCTAGGTTAGGTCTGGGATTTGCACTCATCAGGCTCATACATTCGCATATTTCTCATACTTGATGGCCAGATTCTGGGCTTTTTTTGGCTTGGATCACGTAGTAATGCGGTACCACATTGAAACAGTCGATTAAACCTGGTTTCGACCAATATTTGAGGGGATTACGCATGTTAGGTCTAGGTTAGGTCTGGGATTTGCCCACTTCAGTCTCATACTTTCGCATATTTATCATACATGATGGCCAGATTCTGATCTTTTTTTTGCTTGGATAACGTAGTAATGGGGTACCACATTGAAACAGTCCATTAAACCTGGTTTCGATCGATATTTTAGAGGATAACGCATGTTAGGTCTGGGTTAGGTCTGGGATTTACCCACTTCAGTCTCATACTTTCGCATTCTTCACATACTTCTTGAACAGATCCTGGGTTTTCTTCTGGTTTGGATCACATAGTAATGTCGTACCACACTGAAACAGTCGACTAAACCTGGTCTCGATCAATATTATAGGGGATAACGCATGTTAGGTCTAGGTTAGGTCTGGGATTTCCACTCATCAGGCTCATACATTCGCATATTTCTCATACTTGATGGCCAGATTCTGGGCTTTTTTTGGTTTGGATCACGTAGTATTGTGGTACCACACTGGAACAGTCAATTAAACCCGGTTTCGATCAATATTTTAGAGGATAACACATGTTAGGTCTAGGTTAGGTCTGGGATTTGCACTCATCAGGCTCATTCTTTCGCATATTTCTCATACTTGATGGCCAGATTCTGGGCTTTTTTTGGCTTGGATCACGTAGTAATGTGGTACCACATTGAAACAGTCCATTAAACCTGGTTTCAATCAATACCTTAGAGGTTATCGCATGTTACATCTAGCTTAGGTCTGGGATTTCCTCTCATCAGGCTCATACTTTCGCATATTTCTCATACTTGTTGGTCAGATCCTGGGCTTTTTCTGGTTTGGATAACGTAGTAATGTGGTACCACACCGAAACAGTCAATTAAACCCGGTTTCGATCAATATTTTAGAGGATAACACATGTTAGGTCTAGGTTAGGTCTGGGATTTGCACTCATCAGGCTCATACTTTCGCATATTTCTCATACATGATGGCCAGATTCTGATCTTGTTTTTGCTTGGATCACGTAGTAATGGGGTACCACACTGAAACTGTCTATTAAACCTGGTTACGATCAATATTTTAGAGGATAACGCATGTTAGGTCTGGGTTAGGTCTGGGATTTGCCCACTTCAGTCTCATACTTTCGCATTCCCCACATACTTCTTGAACAGATCCTGGGTTTTTTCTGGTTTGGATCACATAGTAATGTCATACCACACTGAAACAGTCGACTAAACCTGGTCTCGATCAATATTTTAGGGGATATCGCATGTTAGGTCTAAGTTAGGTCTGAGATTTGCTCTCATCAGGCTAATACTTTCGCATATATCTGCTACTTGATGGCCAGATTCTGAGCTTTTTCCGGTTTGGGTCACATAGTAATGTCGTATCACACTGAAACAGTCGACTAAACCTGGTCTCGATCAATATTTTAGGGAATAACGCATGTTAGGTCTAGGTTAGGTCTGCGATTTCCTCTCATCAGGCTCCTACTTTCGCATATTTCTCATACTTGTTGGTCAGATCCTGGGCTTTTCCTGGTTTGGATCACGTAGTAATGTGGTACCACACCGAAACAGTCGATTAAACCCGGATTCGATTAATATTTTAGAGGATAACACATGTTAGGTCTAGGTTAGGCCTGGGATTTGCAATCATCAGGCTCATACATTCGCATATTTCTCATACATGATGGCCAGATTCTGACCTTTTTTTTGCTTGGATCACGTAGTATTGGGGTACCACATTGAAACAGTCCATTAAACCTGGTTTCGATCGATATTTTAGAGGATAACGCATGTTAGGTCTGGGTTAGGTCTGGGATTTACCCACTTCAGTCTCATACTTTCGCATTCTTCACATACTTCTTGAACAGATCCTGGGTTTTCTTCTGGTTTGGATCACATAGTAATGTCTTACCACACTGAAACAGTCGACTAAACCTGGTCTCGATCAATATTATATGGGATAACACATGTTAGGTCTAGGTTAGGTCTGGGATTTGCACTCATCAGGCTCATTCTTTCGCATATTTCTCATACTTGATGGCCAGATTCTGGGCTTTTTTTGGCTTGGATCACGTAGTAATGTGGTACCACATTGAAACAGTCCATTAAACCTGGTTTCAATCAATACCTTAGAGGTTATCGCATGTTACATCTAGGTTAGGTCTGGGATTTCCTCTCATCAGGCTCATACTTTCGCATATTTCTCATACTTGTTGGTCAGATCCTGGGCTTTTTCTGGTTTGGATCACGTAGTAATGTGGTACCACACCAAAACAGTCAATTAAACCCGGTTTCGATCAATATTTTAGAGGATAACACATGTTAGGTCTAGGTTAGGTCTGGGATTTGCACTCATCCGGCTCATACTTTCGCATATTTCTCATACATGATGGCCAGATTCTGATCTTGTTTTTGCTTGGATCACGTAGTAATGGGGTACCACACTGAAACAGTCTATTAAACCTGGTTTCGATCAATATTTTAGAGGATAACGCATGTTAGGTCTGGGTTAGGTCTGGGATTTGCCCACTTCAGTCTCATACTTTCGCATATCTATCATACTTGATGGCCTGATTCTGGGCTTTTATTGGCTTGGATCACGTAGCAATGTGTTACCACACTGAAACAGTCGACTAAACCTGGTCCCGATCAATACTTTAGGGGATAACGCATGTTAGGTCTAGGTTAGGTCTGGGATTTGCACTCATCAGGCTCATACATTCGCATATTTCGCATACTTGATGGCCAGATTCTGGGCTTTTTTTGGCTTGGATCACGTAGTAATGCGGTACCACATTGAAACAGTCGATTAAACCTGGTTTCGACCAATATTTGAGGGGATTACGCATGTTAGGTCTAGGTTAGATCTGGGATTTGCACTCATCAGGCTCATACTTTCGCATATTTATCATACTTGATGGTCTGATTCTGGGCTTTTATTGGCTTGGATCACGTAGCAATGTGGTACCACACTGAAACAGTCCATTAAACCTGGTTTCAATCAATATCTTAGAGGTTATCGCATGTTAAATCTAGGTTAGGTCTGCGATTTCCTCTCATCAGGCTCATACTTTCGCATATTTCTCATACTTGATGGCCAGATTCTGGGCTTTTTTTGGCTTGGATCACGTAGTAATGTGGTACCACACCGAAACAGTCGATTAAACCCGGATTCGATTAATATTTTAGAGGATAACACATGTTAGGTCTAGGTTAGGTCTGGGATTTGCATCAGACTCATACATTCGCATATTTCTCATACTTGATGGCCAGATTCTGATCTTGTTTTTGCCTGGATCACGTAGTAATGGGGTACCACACTGAAACAGTCTATTAAACCTGGTTTCGATAAATATTTTAGAGGATAACGCATGTTAGGTCTGGGTTAGGTCTGGGATTTGCCCACTTCAGTCTCATACTTTCGCATATTTATCATACTTGATGGCCTGATTCTGGACTTTTATTGGCTTGGATCACGTAGCAATGTGGTACCACACTGAAACAGTCGACTAAACCTGGTCTCGATCAATATTATAGGGGATAACGCATGTTAGGTCTAGTTTAGGTCTGAGATTTGCCCACTTCAGTCTCATACTTTCGCATTCTTCACATACTTCTTGAACAGATCCTGGGTTTTTTCTGGTTTGGATCACATAGTAATGCCGTACCACACTGAAACAGTCGACTAAACCTGGTCTCGATCAATATTATAGGGGATAACGCATGTTAGGTCTAGGTTAGGTCTGGGATTTGCATCAGACTCATACATTCGCATATTTCTCATACTTGATGGCCAGATTCTGGGCTTTTTTTGGTTTGGATCACGTAGTATTGTGGTACCACACTGAAACAGTCAATTAAACCCGGTTTCGATCAATGTTTTAGAGGATAACACATGTTAGGTCTAGGTTAGGTCTGGGATTTGCTCTCATCAGGCTCATACTTTCGCATATTTCTCATACTTGATGGCCAGATTCTGGGCTTTTTTTGGCTTGGATCACGTAGTAATGTGGTACCACATTGAAACAGTCCATTAAACCTGGTTTCAATCAATATCTTAGAGGTTATCGCATGTTAAATCTAGGTTAGGTCTGCGATTTCCTCTCATCAGGCTCATACTTTCGCATATTTCTCATACTTGTTGGTCAGATCCTGGGCTTTTTCTGGTTTGGATCACGTAGTAATGTGGTACCACACCGAAATAGTCAATTAAACCCGGTTTCGATCAATATTTTAGAGGATAACACATGTTAGGTCTAGGTTAGGTCTGGGATTTGCACTCATCAGGCTCATACTTTCGCAAATTTCTCATACATGATGGCCAGATTCTGATCTTGTTTTTGCTTGGGTCACGTAGTAATGGGGTACCACACTGAAACAGTCTATTAAACCTGGTTTCGATCAATATCTTCGAGGATAACGCATGTTAGGTCTAGGTTAGGTCTGGGATTTGCTCTTATCAGGCTCATACTTTCGCATATTTCTCATACTTGATGGCCAGATTCTGGGCTTTTTTTGGCTTGGATCACGTAGTAATGTGGTACCACACAGAAACAGTGTATTAAACCGTGTTTCGACCAATATTTTAGAGGATAACGCCTGTTGGGTATAGGTTAGGTCTGGGATTTGCCCACTTCAGTCTCATACTTTCGCATTCTTCACATACTTCTTGAACAGATCCTGGGTTTTTTCTGGTTTGGATCACATAGTAATGTCGTACCACACTGAAACAGTCGACTAAACCTGGTTTCGATCAATATTTTAGAGGATAACTCATGTAAGGTCTGGTTTAGGTGTAGGATTTGCCCTCATAAGGCTCATACTTTCGCATATTTCTCATACTTGATGGCCAGATTCTGATCTTTTTTTTGCTTGGATCACGTAGTAATGGGGTACCACACTGAAACAGTCTATTAAACCTGGTTTCGATCAATATTTTAGGGGATAACGCATATTAGGTCTAGGTTAGGTCTGGAATTTGCTCTCATCAGGCTCATACTTTCGCATATTTCTCATACTTGATGGCCAGATTCTGGGCTTTTTTTGGCTTGTATCACGTAGTAATGTGGCACCACACTGACACAGTCAATTAAACCTGGTTTCGATGAGTATTTTACAGGATAACACATGTTAGATCTAGGTTAGGTCTGAGATTTGCTCTCATCAGGCTCATACATTCGCATATTTGTAATACTTGATGGCCAGATTCTGTGCTTTTTTTGGCTTGGACGACGTAGTAATGCGGTACCACATTGAAACAGTCCATTAAACCTGGTTTCGATCGATATTTTAGAGGATAACGCATGTTAGGTCTAGGTTAGGTCTGGGATTCGCTCTCATTAGGCTCATACCGTCGCATATTTCTCATACTTGATGGCCAGATTCTGGGCTTTTTCCGGTTTGGATCACGTAGCAATGTGGTACCACACTGAAACAGTCGATTAAACCTGGTTTCGATCAATATTTTAGAGGATAACTCATGTTAGGTCTGGTTTAGGTGTAGGATTTGCCCTCATAAGGCTCATACTTTCGCATATTTCTCATACTTGATTCTGAGCTTTTTCCGGTTTGGATCACATAGTAATGTGGTACCACACTGAAACAGTCGACTAAACCTGGTCTCGATCAATATTTTAGGGGATAACGCATGTTAGGTCTAGGTTAGGTCTGGGATTTGCTCTCATCAGGCTCATACTTTCGCATATTTCTCCTACTTGATGGCCAGATTCTGGGCTTTTTTTGGCTTGCATCACGTAGTAATGTGGCACCACACTGACACAGTCAATTAAACCTGGTTTCGATCAATATTTTAGAGGATAACACATGTTAGATCTAGGTTAGGTCTGGAATTTGCTCTCATCAGGCTCATACTTTCGCATATTTGTCATACTTGATGGCCAGATTCTGTGCTTTTTTTGGCTTGTATCACGTCGTAATGTGGCACCACACTGACACAGTCAATTAAACCTGGTTTCGATCAATATTTTAGAGGATAACACATGTTAGATCTAGGTTAGGTCTGAGATTTGCTCTCATCAGGCTCATACTTTCGCATATTTGTCATACTTGATGGCCAGATTCTGTGCTTTTTTTGGTTTGGACGACGTAGTAATGCGGTACCACATTGAAACAGTCCATTAAACCTGGTTTCGGTCGATATTTTAGGGGATAACGCATGTTTGGTCTAGGTTAGGTCTGGGATTTCCTCTCATCAGGCTCATACTTTCGCATATTTCTCATACTTGTTGGTCAGATCCTGGGCTTTTTCTGGTTTGGATCACGTAGTAATGTGGTACCACACCGAAATAGTCAATTAAACACGGTTTCGATCAATATTTTAGAGGATAACACACGTTAGGTCTAGGTTAGGTCTGGGATTTGCACTGATCAGGCTCATACTTTCGCATATTTCTCATACATGATGGCCAGATTCTGATCTTGTTTTTGCTTGGATCACGTAGTAATGGGGTACCACACTGAAACAGTCTATTAAACCTGGTTTCGATCAATATCTCCGAGGATAACGCCTGTTGGGTATAGGTTAGGTCTGGGATTTGCTCTCATCAGGCTCATACTTTCGCATTTTTATCAATCTTGTTTGCCAGATCCTGGGCTTCCACTGGTTCGGATCACGTAGTAATGTGGTACCACACTGACACAGTCAATTAAACCTGGTTTCGATCAATATTTTAGAGGATAACACATGTTAGGTCAAGGTTAGGCCTGGGATTTGCACTCATCAGGCTCATACTTTCGCATATTTCTCATACTTGATGGCCAGATTCTGGGCTTTTCCCCGTTTGGATCACATAGTAATGTGGTACCACACTGAAACTGTCGATTAAACCTGGTTTCGATCAATATGTTAGAGGATAACTCATGTTAGGTCTGGGTTAGGTCTAGGACTTGCCCACATCAGGCTCATACTTTCGCATATTTCTCATACTTGATGGCCAGATTCTGGGCTTTTCCCCGTATGGATCACATAATAATGTGGTACCACACTGAAACAGTCGACTAAACCTGGTCTCGATTAATATTTCTGAGGATACGGCATGCTAGGTCTACGTTAGGTGTGGGATTTGCTCTCATCAGGCTCATACTTTCGCATATTTCTCATACTTGATGGGCAGATTCTGGGCTTGTTTTGGCTTAGATCACGTAGTAATGTGGTACCACACTGAAACAGTCGATTAAACCTGGTTTCGGTCAATATTTTAGAGGATAACGCATGTTAGGTCTGGGTTAGGTCTGGGATTTGCCCACTTCAGTCTCATACTTTCGCATTCTTCACATACTTCTTGAACAGATCCTGGATTTTTTCTGGCTTGGATCACATAGTAATGTCGTACCACACTGAAACAGTCGACGAAACCTGGTCTCGATCAATATTTTAGGGGATAACGCATGTTAGGTCTAGGTTAGGTCTGGGATTTGCACTCATCAGGCTCTTACATTCGCATATTTCTCATACTTGATGGCCAGATTCTGGGCTTTTTTTGGCTTGGATCACGTAGTAATGTGGTACCACACCGAAACAGTCAATTAAACCCGGTTTCGATCAATATTTTAGAGGATAACACATGTTAGGTCTAGGTTAGGCCTGGGATTTGCCCACTTCAGTCTCACACTTTCGCATTCCCCACATACTTCTTGAACAGATCCTGGGTTTTTTCTGGTTTGGATCACATAGTAATGTCGTATCACACTGAAACAGTCGACTAAACCTGGTCTCGATCAATCTTTTAGGGGATAACGCATGTTAGGTCTAGGTTAGGTCTGGGATTTGCACCCATCAGGCTCATACATTCGCATATTTCTCATACTTGATGGCCAGGTTCTGGGCTTTTTTTGGCTTGCATCACGTAGTAATGCGGTACCACATTGAAACAGTCGATTAAACCTGGTTTCGACCAATATTTGAGGGGATTACGCATGTTAGGTCTAGGTTAGGTCTGGGATTTGCACTCATCAGGCTCTTACATTCGCATATTTCTCCTACTTGATGGCCAGATTCTGGGCTTTTTTTGGCTTGCATCACGTAGTAATGTTGCACCACACTGACACAGTCAATTAAACCTGGTTTCGATCAATATTTTAGAGGATAACACATGTTAGATCTAGGTTAGGTCTGGAATTTGCTATCATCAGGCTCATACTTTCGCATATTTGTCATACTTGATGGCCAGATTCTGTGCTTTTTTTGGCTTGTATCACGTCGTAATGTGGCACCACACTGACACAGTCAATTAAACCTGGTTTCGATCAATATTTTAGAGGATAACACATGTTAGATCTAGGTTAGGTCTGAGATTTGCTCTCATCAGGCTCATACTTTCGCATATTTGTCATACTTGATGGCCAGATTCTGTGCTTTTTTTGGTTTGGACGACGTAGTAATGCGGTACCACATTGAAACAGTCCATTAAACCTGGTTTCGGTCGATATTTTAGGGGATAACGCATGTTTGGTCTAGGTTAGGTCTGGGATTTCCTCTCATCAGGCTCATACTTTCGCATATTTCTCATACTTGTTGGTCAGATCCTGGGCTTTTTCTGGTTTGGATCACGTAGTAATGTGGTACCACACCGAAATAGTCAATTAAACACGGCTTCGATCAATATTTTAGAGGATAACACACGTTAGGTCTAGGTTAGGTCTGGGATTTGCACTCATCAGGCTCATACTTTCGCATATTTCTCATACATGATGGCCAGATTCTGATCTTGTTTTTGCTTGGATCACGTAGTAATGGGGTACCACACTGAAACAGTCTATTAAACCTGGTTTCGATCAATATCTCCGAGGATAACGCATGTTAGGTCTAGGTTAGGTCTGGGATTTGCTCTCATCAGGCTCATACTTTCGCATATTTCTCATACTTGATGGCCAGATTCTGGGCTTTTTTTGGCTTGGATCACGTAGTAATGTGGTACCACACTGAAGCAGTGTATTAAACCGTGTTTCGACCAATATTTTAGAGGATAACGCCTGTTGGGTATAGGTTAGGTCTGGGATTTGCTCTCATCAGGCTCATACTTTCGCATTTTTATCAATCTTGTTTGCCAGATCCTGGGCTTCCACTGGTTCGGATCACGTAGTAATGTGGTACCACACTGACACAGTCAATTAAACCTGGTTTCGATCAATATTTTAGAGGATAACACATGTTAGGTCAAGGTTAGGCCTGGGATTTGCACTCATCAGGCTCATACTTTCGCATATTTCTCATACTTGATGGCCAGATTCTGGGCTTTTCCCCGTTTGGATCACATAGTAATGTGGTACCACACGGAAACTGTCGATTAAACCTGGTTTCGATCAATATGTTAGAGGATAACTCATGTTAGGTCTGGGTTAGGTCTAGGACTTGCCAACATCAGGCTCATACTTTCGCATATTTCTCATGCTTGATGGCCAGATTCTGGGCTTTTCCCCGTATGGATCACATAGTAATGTGGTACCACACTGAAACAGTCGACTAAACCTGGTCTCGATTAATATTTCTGAGGATACGGCATGCTAGGTCTACGTTAGGTGTGGGATTTGCTCTCATCAGGCTCATACTTTCGCATATTTCTCATACTTGATGGGCAGATTCTGGGCTTGTTTTGGCTTAGATCACGTAGTAATGTGGTACCACACTGAAACAGTCGATTAAACCTGGTTTCGGTCAATATTTTAGAGGATAACGCATGTTAGGTCTGGGTTAGGTCTGGGATTTGCCCACTTCAGTCTCATACTTTCGCATTCTTCACATACTTCTTGAACAGATCCTGGATTTTTTCTGGCTTGGATCACATAGTAATGTCGTACCACACTGAAACAGTCGACGAAACCTGGTCTCGATCAATATTTTAGGGGATAACGCATGTTAGGTCTAGGTTAGGTCTGGGATTTGCACTCATCAGGCTCTTACATTCGCATATTTCTCATACTTGATGGCCAGATTCTGGGCTTTTTTTGGCTTGGATCACGTAGTAATGTGGTACCACACCGAAACAGTCAATTAAACCCGGTTTCGATCAATATTTTAGAGGATAACACATGTTAGGTCTAGGTTAGGTCTGGGATTTGCACTCACCAGGCTCATACTTTCGCATATTTCTCATACATGATGGCCAGATTCTGATCTTGTTTTTGCTTGGATCACGTAGTAATGGGGTACCACACAGAAACTGTCTATTAAACCTGGTTTCGATCAATATTTTAGAGGATAACGCATGTTAGGTCTGGGGTAGGTCTGGGATTTGCCCACTTCAGTCTCACACTTTCGCATTCCCCACATACTTCTTGAACAGATCCTGGGTTTTTTCTGGTTTGGATCACATAGTAATGTCGTACCACACTGAAACAGTCGACTAAACCTGGTCTCGATCAATATTTTAGGGGATAACGCATGTTAGGTCTAGGTTAGGTCTGGGATTTGCACCCATCAGGCTCATACATTCGCATATTTCTCATACTTGATGGCCAGGTTCTGGGCTTTTTTTGGCTTGCATCACGTAGTAATGCGGTACCACATTGAAACAGTCGATTAAACCTGGTTTCGACCAATATTTGAGGGGATTACGCATGTTAGGTCTAGGTTAGGTCTGGGATTTGCACTCATCAGGCTCATACCTTCGCATATTTATCATACTTGATGGCCTGATTCTGGGCTTTTATTGGCTTGGATCACGTAGCAATGTGGTACCACACTGAAACTGTCTATCAAACCTGGTTCCGATTAATATTTTAGAGGATATCGCATGTTAGGTCTAGGTTAGGTCTGAGATTTGCTCTCATCAGGCTAATACTTTCGCATATATCTGCTACTTGATGGCCAGATTCTGAGCTTTTTCCGGTTTGGGTCACATAGTAATGTCGTATCACACTGAAACAGTCGACTAAACCTGGTCTCGATCAATATTTTAGGGGATAACGCATGTTAGGTCTAGGTTAGGTCTGAGATTTGCTCTCATCAGGCTAATACTTTCGCATATATCTGATACTTGATGGCCAGATTCTGGGCTTTTTCCGGTTTGGATCACGTAGTAATGTGGTACCACACTGAAACAGTCGACTAAACCTGGTCTCGATCAATATTTCTGAGGATAACGCATGTTAGCTCTGGGTTAGGTCTGGGATTTGCCCACTTCAGTCTCATACTTTCGCATTCTTCACATACCTCTTGAACAGATCCTGGGTTTTTTCTGGTTTGGATCACATAGTAATGTCGTACCACACTGAAACAGTCGACTAAACCTGGTTTCGATCAATATTTTAGAGGATAACCCATGTTAGGTCTGGGTTAGGTCTGGGATTTGCCCACTTCAGTCTCATACTTTCGCATTCTTCACATACTTCTTGAGCAGATCCTGGGTTTTTTCTCGTTTGGATCACATAGTAATGTCGTACCACACTGAAACATTCGACTAAACCTGGTCTCGATCAATATTTTAGGGGATAACGCATGTTAGGTCTAGGTTAGGTCTGGGATTTGCACTCATCAGGCTCATACATTCGTATATTTCTCATACTTGATGGCCAGATTCTGGGCTTTTTTTGGCTTGGATCACGTAGTAATGTGGTACCACACTGAAACAGTCGATTAAACCTGGTTTCGATCAATATTTTAGAGGATAGCTCATGTTAGGTCTGGGTTAGGTCTGGGATTTACCCACTTCAGTCTCATACTTTCGCATTCTTCACATACTTCTTGAACAGATCCTGGGTTTTCTTCTGGTTTGGATCACATAGTAATGTCGTACCACACTGAAACAGTCGACTAAACCTGGTCTCGATCAATATTATAGGGGATAACGCATGTTAGGTCTAGGTTAGGTCTGGGATTTGCACTCATCAGGCTCATACATTCGCATATTTCTCATACTTGATGGCCAGATTCTGGGCTTTTTTTGGTTTGGATCACGTACTATTGTGGTACCACACTGGAACAGTCAATTAAACCCGGTTTCGATCAATATTTTAGAGGATAACACGTGTTAGGTCTAGGTTAGGTCTGGGATTTGCACTCATCAGGCTCATACATTCGCATATTTCTCATACTTGATGGCCAGATTCTGGGCTTTTTTTGGCTTGGATCACGTAGTAATGCGGTACCACATTGAAACAGTCGATTAAACCTGGTTTCGACCAATATTTGAGGGGATTACGCATGTTAGGTCTAGGTTAGGTCTGGGATTTGCACTCATCAGGCTCATACTTTCGCATATTTATCATACTTGATGGTCTTATTCTGGGCTTTTATTGGCTTGGATCACGTAGCAATGTGGTACCACACTGAAACTGTCTATTAAACCGTGTTTCGACCAATATTTTAGAGGATAACGCATGTTAGGTCTAGGTTAGGTCTGAGATTTGCTCTCATCAGGCTCATACTTTCGCATATTTCTCAAACTTGATGGCCAGATTCTGGGCTTTTTTTGGCTTGGATCACGTAGTAATGTGGTACCACACTGAAACAGTGTATTAAACCGTGTTTCGACCAATATTTTAGAGGATAACGCATGCTAGGTCTACGTTAGGTCTGGGATTTGCACTCATCAGGCTCATACTTTCGCATATTTCTCATACTTGATGGCCAGATTTTGGGCTTTTTTTGGCTTGGATCACGTAGTAATGTGGTACCACATCGAAACAGTCCATTAAACCTGGTTTCAATCAATATCTTAGAGGTTATCGCATGTTAAATCTAGGTTAGGTCTGCGATTTCCTCTCATCAGGCTCATACTTTCGCATATTTCTCATACTTGTTGGTCAGATCCTGGGCTTTTCCTGGTTTGGATCACGTAGTAATGTGGTACCACACCGAAACAGTCAATTAAACCCGGTTTCGATGAATATTTTAGAGGATAACACATGTTAGGTCTAGGTTAGGCCTGGGATTTGCACTCATCAGGCTCATACTTTCGCATATTTCTCAAACATGATGGCCAGATTCTGATCTTTTTTTTGCTTGGATCACGTAGTAATGGGGTACCACATTGAAACAGTCCATTAAACCTGGTTTCGATCGATATTTTAGAGGATAACGCATGTTAGGTCTGGGTTAGGTCTGGGATTTACCCACTTCAGTCTCATACTTTCGCATTCTTCACATACTTCTTGAACAGATCCTGGGTTTTCTCCTGGTTTGGATCACATAGTAATGTCGTACCACACTGAAACAGTCGACTAAACCTGGTCTCGATCAATATTATAGGGGATAACGCATGTTAGGTCTAGGTTAGGTCTGGGATTTGCACTCATCAGGCTCATACATTCGCATATTTCTCATACTTGATGGCCAGATTCTGGGCTTTTTTTGGTTTGGATCACGTAGTATTGTGGTACCACACTGGAACAGTCAATTAAACCCGGTTTCGATCAATATTTTAGAGGATAACACATGTTAGGTCTAGGTTAGGTCTGGGATTTGCACTCATCAGGCTCATTCTTTCGCATATTTCTCATACTTGATGGCCAGATTCTGGGCTTTTTTTGGCTTGGATCACGTAGTAATGTGGTACCACATTGAAACAGTCCATTAAACCTGGTTTCAATCAATACCTTAGAGGTTATCGCATGTTACATCTAGCTTAGGTCTGGGATTTCCTCTCATCAGGCTCATACTTTCGCATATTTCTCATACTTGTTGGTCAGATCCTGGGCTTTTTCTGGTGTGGATAACGTAGTAATGTGGTACCACACCGAAACAGTCAATTAAACCCGGTTTCGATCAATATTTTAGAGGATAACACATGTTAGGTCTAGGTTAGGTCTGGGATTTGCACTCATCAGGCTCATACTTTCGCATATTTCTCATACATGATGGCCAGATTCTGATCTTGTTTTTGCTTGGATCACGTAGTAATGGGGTACCACACTGAAACTGTCTATTAAACCTGGTCTCGATCAATATTTTAGGGGATAACGCATGTTAGGTCTAGGTTAGGTCTGCGATTTCCTCTCATCAGGCTCATACTTTCGCATATTTCTCATACTTGTTGGTCAGATCCTGGGCTTTTCCTGGTTTGGATCACGTAGTAATGTGGTACCACACCGAAACAGTCAATTAAACCCGGTTTCGATTAATATTTTAGAGGATAACACATGTTAGGTCTAGGTTAGGCCTGGGATTTGCACTCATCAGGCTCATACTTTCGCATATTTCTCATACATGATGGCCAGATTCTGATCTTTTTTTTGCTTGGATCACGTAGTATTGGGGTACCACATTGAAACAGTCCATTAAACCTGGTTTCGATCGATATTTTAGAGGATAACGCATGTTAGGTCTGGGTTAGGTCTGGGATTTACCCACTTCAGTCTCATACTTTCGCATTCTTCACATACTTCTTGAACAGATCCTGGGTTTTCTTCTGGTTTGGATCACATAGTAATGTCGTACCACACTGAAACAGTCGACTAAACCTGGTCTCGATCAATATTATAGGGGATAACGCATGTTAGGTCTAGGTTAGGTCTGAGATTTGCTCTCATCAGGCTCATACTTTCGCATATTTCTCAAACTTGATGGCCAGATTCTGGCCTTTTTTTGGCTTGGATCACGTAGTAATGTGGTACCACACTGAAACAGTGTATTAAACCGTGTTTCGACCAATATTTTAGAGGATAACGCATGCTAGGTCTACGTTAGGTCTGGGATTTGCACTCATCAGGCTCATACTTTCGCATATTTCTCATACTTGATGGCCAGATTCTGGGCTTTTTTTGGCTTGGATCACGTAGTAATGTGGTACCACATTGAAACAGTCCATTAAACCTGGTTTCAATCAATACCTTAGAGGTTATCGCATGTTACATCTAGCTTAGGTCTGCGATTTCCTCTCATCAGGCTCATACTTTCGCATATTTCTCATACTTGTTGGTCAGATCCTGGGCTTTTCCTGGTTTGGATCACGTAGTAATGTGGTACCACACCGAAACAGTCAATTAAACCCGGTTTCGATCAATATTTTAGAGGATAACACATGTTAGGTCTAGGTTAGGCCTGGGATTTGCACTCATCAGGCTCATACTTTCGCATATTTCTCATACATGTTGGCCAGATTCTGATCTTTTTTTTGCTTGGATCACGTTGTAATGGGGTACCACATTGAAACAGTCCATTAAACCTGGTTTCGATCGATATTTTAGAGGATAACGCATGTTAGGTCTGGGTTAGGTCTGGGATTTACCCACTTCAGTCTCATACTTTCGCATTCTTCACATACTTCTTGAACAGATCCTGGGTTTTCTTCTGGTTTGGATCACATAGTAATGTCGTACCACACTGAAACAGTCGACTAAACCTGGTCTCGATCAATATTATAAGGGATAACGCATGTTAGGTCTAGGTTAGGTCTGGGATTTGCACTCATCAGGCTCATACATTCGCATATTTCTCATACTTGATGGCCAGATTCTGGGCTTTTTTTGGCTTGGATCACGTAGTAATGCGGTACCACATTGAAACAGTCGATTAAACCTGGTTTCGACCAATATTTGAGGGGATTACGCATGTTAGGTCTAGGTTAGGTCTGGGATTTGCACTCATCAGGCTCATACTTTCGCATATTTATCATACTTGATGGTCTTATTCTGGGCTTTTATTGGCTTGGATCACGTAGCAATGTGGTACCACACTGAAACTGTCTATTAAACCGTGTTTCGACCAATATTTTAGAGGATAACGCATGTTAGGTCTAGGTTAGGTCTGAGATTTGCTCTCATCAGGCTCATACTTTCGCATATTTCTCAAACTTGATGGCCAGATTCTGGGCTTTTTTTGGCTTGGATCACGTAGTAATGTGGTACCACACTGAAACAGTGTATTAAACCGTGTTTCGACCAATATTTTAGAGGATAACGCATGCTAGGTCTACGTTAGGTCTGGGATTTGCACTCATCAGGCTCATACTTTCGCATATTTCTCATACTTGATGGCCAGATTTTGGGCTTTTTTTGGCTTGGATCACGTAGTAATGTGGTACCACATCGAAACAGTCCATTAAACCTGGTTTCAATCAATATCTTAGAGGTTATCGCATGTTAAATCTAGGTTAGGTCTGCGATTTCCTCTCATCAGGCTCATACTTTCGCATATTTCTCATACTTGTTGGTCAGATCCTGGGCTTTTCCTGGTTTGGATCACGTAGTAATGTGGTACCACACCGAAACAGTCAATTAAACCCGGTTTCGATGAATATTTTAGAGGATAACACATGTTAGGTCTAGGTTAGGCCTGGGATTTGCACTCATCAGGCTCATACTTTCGCATATTTCTCAAACATGATGGCCAGATTCTGATCTTTTTTTTGCTTGGATCACGTAGTAATGGGGTACCACATTGAAACAGTCCATTAAACCTGGTTTCGATCGATATTTTAGAGGATAACGCATGTTAGGTCTGGGTTAGGTCTGGGATTTACCCACTTCAGTCTCATACTTTCGCATTCTTCACATACTTCTTGAACAGATCCTGGGTTTTCTCCTGGTTTGGATCACATAGTAATGTCGTACCACACTGAAACAGTCGACTAAACCTGGTCTCGATCAATATTATAGGGGATAACGCATGTTAGGTCTAGGTTAGGTCTGGGATTTGCACTCATCAGGCTCATACATTCGCATATTTCTCATACTTGATGGCCAGATTCTGGGCTTTTTTTGGTTTGGATCACGTAGTATTGTGGTACCACACTGGAACAGTCAATTAAACCCGGTTTCGATCAATATTTTAGAGGATAACACATGTTAGGTCTAGGTTAGGTCTGGGATTTGCACTCATCAGGCTCATTCTTTCGCATATTTCTCATACTTGATGGCCAGATTCTGGGCTTTTTTTGGCTTGGATCACGTAGTAATGTGGTACCACATTGAAACAGTCCATTAAACCTGGTTTCAATCAATACCTTAGAGGTTATCGCATGTTACATCTAGCTTAGGTCTGGGATTTCCTCCCATCAGGCTCATACTTTCGCATATTTCTCATACTTGTTGGTCAGATCCTGGGCTTTTTCTGGTTTGGATAACGTAGTAATGTGGTACCACACCGAAACAGTCAATTAAACCCGGTTTCGATCAATATTTTAGAGGATAACACATGTTAGGTCTAGGTTAGGTCTGGGATTTGCACTCATCAGGCTCATACTTTCGCATATTTCTCATACATGATGGCCAGATTCTGATCTTGTTTTTGCTTGGATCACGTAGTAATGGGGTACCACACTGAAACTGTCTATTAAACCTGGTCTCGATCAATATTTTAGGGGATAACGCATGTTAGGTCTAGGTTAGGTCTGCGATTTCCTCTCATCAGGCTCATACTTTCGCATATTTCTCATACTTGTTGGTCAGATCCTGGGCTTTTCCTGGTTTGGATCACGTAGTAATGTGGTACCACACCGAAACAGTCAATTAAACCCGGTTTCGATTAATATTTTAGAGGATAACACATGTTAGGTCTAGGTTAGGCCTGGGATTTGCACTCATCAGGCTCATACTTTCGCATATTTCTCATACATGATGGCCAGATTCTGATCTTTTTTTTGCTTGGATCACGTAGTATTGGGGTACCACATTGAAACAGTCCATTAAACCTGGTTTCGATCGATATTTTAGAGGATAACGCATGTTAGGTCTGGGTTAGGTCTGGGATTTACCCACTTCAGTCTCATACTTTCGCATTCTTCACATACTTCTTGAACAGATCCTGGGTTTTCTTCTGGTTTGGATCACATAGTAATGTCGTACCACACTGAAACAGTCGACTAAACCTGGTCTCGATCAATATTATAGGGGATAACGCATGTTAGGTCTAGGTTAGGTCTGAGATTTGCTCTCATCAGGCTCATACTTTCGCATATTTCTCAAACTTGATGGCCAGATTCTGGGCTTTTTTTGGCTTGGATCACGTAGTAATGTGGTACCACACTGAAACAGTGTATTAAACCGTGTTTCGACCAATATTTTAGAGGATAACGCATGCTAGGTCTACGTTAGGTCTGGGATTTGCACTCATCAGGCTCATACTTTCGCATATTTCTCATACTTGATGGCCAGATTCTGAGCTTTTTTTGGCTTGGATCACGTAGTAATGTGGTACCACATTGAAACAGTCCATTAAACCTGGTTTCAATCAATACCTTAGAGGTTATCGCATGTTACATCTAGCTTAGGTCTGCGATTTCCTCTCATCAGGCTCATACTTTCGCATATTTCTCATACTTGTTGGTCAGATCCTGGGCTTTTTCTGGTTTGGATAACGTAGTAATGTGGTACCACACCGAAACAGTCAATTAAACCCGGTTTCGATCAATATTTTAGAGGATAACACATGTTAGGTCTAGGTTAGGTCTGGGATTTGCACTCATCAGGCTCATACTTTCGCATATTTCTCATACATGATGGCCAGATTCTGATCTTGTTTTTGCTTGGATCACGTAGTAATGGGGTACCACACTGAAACTGTCTATTAAACCTGGTTTCGATCAATATTTTAGAGGATAACGCATGTTAGGTCTGGGTTAGGTCTGGGATTTGCCCACTTCAGTCTCATACTTTCGCATTCCCCACATACTTCTTGAACAGATCCTGGGTGTTTTCTGGTTTGGATCACATAGTAATGTCATACCACACTGAAACAGTCGATTAAACCTGGTCTCGATCAATATTTTAGGGGATAACGCATGTTAGGTCTAGGTTAGGTCTGGGATTTGCACTCATCAGGCTCATACATTCGCATATTTCTGATACTTGATGGCCTGATTCTGGGCTTTTATTGGCTTGGATCACGTAGCAATGTGGTACCACTCTGAAACTGTCTATCAAACCTGGTTTCGATCAATATTTTAGAGGATATCGCATGTTAGGTCTAGGTTAGGTCTGAGATTTGCTCTCATCAGGCTAATACTTTCGCATATATCTGCTACTTGATGGCCAGATTCTGAGCTTTTTCCGGTTTGGGTCACATAGTAATGTCGAATCACACTGAAACAGTCGACTAAACCTGGTCTCGATCAATATTTTAGGGGATAACGCATGTTAGGTCTAGGTTAGGTCTGCGATTTCCTCTCATCAGGCTCATACTTTCGCATATTTCTCATACTTGTTGGTCAGATCCTGGGCTTTTCCTGGTTTGGATCACGTAGTAATGTGGTACCACACCGAAACAGTCAATTAAACCCGGTTTCGATTAATATTTTAGAGGATAACACATGTTAGGTCTAGGTTAGGCCTGGGATTTGCACTCATCAGGCTCATACTTTCGCATATTTCTCATACATGATGGCCAGATTCTGATCTTTTTTTTGCTTGGATCACGTAGTATTGGGGTACCACATTGAAACAGTCCATTAAACCTGGTTTCGATCGATATTTTAGAGGATAACGCATGTTAGGTCTGGGTTAGGTCTGGGATTTACCCACTTCAGTCTCATACTTTCGCATTCTTCACATACTTCTTGAACAGATCCTGGGTTTTCTTCTGGTTTGGATCACATAGTAATGTCGTACCACACTGAAACAGTCGACTAAACCTGGTCTCGATCAATATTATAGGGGATAACGCATGTTAGGTCTAGGTTAGGTCTGGGATTTGCACTCATCAGGCTCATACATTCGCATATTTCTCATACTTGATGGCCAGATTCTGGGCTTTTTTTGGTTTGGATCACGTAGTATTGTGGTACCACACTGGAACAGTCAATTAAACCCGGTTTCGATCAATATTTTAGAGGATAACACATGTTAGGTCTAGGTTAGGTCTGGGATTTGCACTCATCAGGCTCATTCTTTCGCATATTTCTCATACTTGATGGCCAGATTCTGGGCTTTTTTTGACTTGGATCACGTAGTAATGTGGTACCACATTGAAACAGTCCATTAAACCTGGTTTCAATCAATACCTTAGAGGTTAGCGCATGTTACATCTAGGTTAGGTCTGGGATTTCCTCTCATCAGGCTCATACTTTCGCATATTTCTCATACTTGTTGGTCAGATCCTGGGCTTTTTCTGGTTTGGATCACGTAGTAATGTGGTACCATACGAAAACAGTCAATTAAACCCGGTTTCGATCAATATTTTAGAGGATAACACATGTTAGGTCTAGGTTAGGTCTGGGATTTGCACTCATCAGGCTCATACTTTCGCATATTTCTCATACTTGTTGGTCAGATCCTGGGCTTTTTCTGGTTTGGATCACGTAGTAATGTGGTACCACACCAAAACAGTCAATTAAACCCGCTTTCGATCAATATTTTAGAGGATAACACATGTTAGGTCTAGGTTAGGCCTGGGATTTGCACTCATCAGGCTCATACTTTCGCATATTTCTCATACATGATGGCCAGATTCTGATCTTTTTTTTGCTTGGATCACGTAGTAATGGGGTACCACATTGAAACAGTCCATTAAACCTGGTTTCGATCGATATTTTAGAGGATAACGCATGTTAGGTCTGGGTTAGGTCTGGGATTTACCCACTTCAGTCTCATACTTTCGCATTCTTCACATACTTCTTGAACAGATCCTGGGTTTTCTTCTGGTTTGGATCACATAGTAATGTCGTACCACACTGAAACAGTCGACTAAACCTGGTCTCGATCAATATTATAGGGGATAACGCATGTTAGGTCTAGGTTAGGTCTGGGATTTGCACTCATCAGGCTCATACATTCGCATATTTCTCATACTTGATGGCCAGATTCTGGCTTTTCCGGTTTGGATCACGTAGTAATGTGGTATGACACTGAAACAGTCCATTAAACCTGGTTTCAATCAATATCTTAGAGGTTATCGCATGTTAAGTCTAGGTTAGGTCTGGGATTTGCACTCATCAGGCTCATTCTTTCGCATATTTCTCATACTTGATGGCCAGATTCTGGGCTTTTTTTGGCTTGGATCACGTAGTAATGTGGTACCACATTGAAACAGTCCATTAAACCTGGTTTCAATCAATACCTTAGAGGTTATCGCATGTTACATCTAGGTTAGGTCTGGGATTTCCTCTCATCAGGCTCATACTTTCGCATATTTCTCATACTTGTTGGTCAGATCCTGGGCTTTTTCTGGTTTGGATCACGTAGTAATGTGGTACCATACGAAAACAGTCAATTAAACCCGGTTTCGATCAATATTTTAGAGGACAACACATGTTAGGTCTAGGTTAGGTCTGGGATTTGCACTCATCCGGCTCATACTTTCGCATATTTCTCATACATGATGGCCAGATTCTGACCTTGTTTTTGCTTGGATCACGTAGTAATGGGGTACCACACTGAAACAGTCTATTAAACCTGGTTTCGATCAATATTTTAGAGGATAACGCATGTTAGGTCTGGGTTAGGTCTGGGATTTGCCCACTTCAGTCTCATACTTTCGCATTCTTCAGATACTTCTTGAACAGATCCTGGGTTTTCTTCTGGTTTGGATCACATAGTAATGTCGTACCACACTGAAACAGTCGACTAAACCTGGTCTCGATCAATATTATAGGGGATAACGCATGTTAGGTCTAGGTTAGGTCTGGGATTTGCACTCATCAGGCTCATACATTCGCATATTTCTCATACTTGATGGTCAGATTCTGGGCTTTTTTTGGCTTGGATCACGTAGTAATGCGGTACCACATTGAAACAGTCGATTAAACCTGGTTTCGACCAATATTTGAGGGGATTACGCATGTTAGGTCTAGGTTAGGTCTGGGATTTGCACTCATCAGGCTCATACTTTCGCATATTTATCATACTTGATGGTCTGATTCTGGGCTTTTATTGGCTTGGATCACGTAGCAATGTGGTACCATACTGAAACTGTCTATTAAACCGTGTTTCGACCAATATTTTAGAGGACAACACATGTTAGGTCTAGGTTAGGTCTGAGATTTGCTCTCATCAGGCTAATACTTTCGCATATATCTGCTACTTGATGGCCAGATTCTGAGCTTTTTCCGGTTTGGGTCACATAGTAATGTCGTATCACACTGAAACAGTCGACTAAACCTGGTCTCGATCAATATTTTAGGGGATAACGCATGTTAGGTCTAGGTTAGGTCTGCGATTTCCTCTCATCAGGCTCATACTTTCGCATATTTCTCATACTTGTTGGTCAGATCCTGGGCTTTTCCTGGTTTGGATCACGTAGTAATGTGGTACCACACCGAAACAGTCAATTAAACCCGGTTTCGATTAATATTTTAGAGGATAACACATGTTAGGTCTAGGTTAGACCTGGGATTTGCACTCATCAGGCTCATACTTTCGCATATTTCTCATACATGATGGCCAGATTCTGATCTTTTTTTTGCTTGGATCACGTAGTATTGGGGTACCACATTGAAACAGTCCATTAAACCTGGTTTCGATCGATATTTTAGAGGATAACGCATGTTAGGTCTGGGTTAGGTCTGGGATTTACCCACTTCAGTCTCATACTTTCGCATTCTTCACATACTTCTTGAACAGATCCTGGGTTTTCTTCTGGTTTGGATCACATAGTAATGTCGTACCACACTGAAACAGTCGACTAAACCTGGTCTCGATCAATATTATAGGGGATAACGAATGTTAGGTCTAGGTTAGGTCTGAGATTTACTCTCATCAGGCTCATACTTTCGCATATTTCTCAAACTTGATGGCCAGATTCTGGGCTTTTTTTGGCTTCGATCACGTAGCAATGTGGTACCACACTGAAACAGTGTATTAAACCGTGTTTCGACCAATATTTTAGAGGATAACGCATGCTAGGTCTACGTTAGGTCTGGGATTTGCAATCATCAGGCTCATACTTTCGCATATTTCTCATACTTGATGGCCAGATTTTGGGCTTTTTTTGGCTTGGATCACGTAGTAATGTGGTACCACATCGAAACAGTCCATTAAACCTGGTTTCAATCAATATCTTAGAGGTTATCGCATGTTAAATCTAGGTTAGGTCTGGGATTTCCTCTCATCAGGCTCATACTTTCGCATATTTCTCATACTTGTTGGTCAGATCCTGGGCTTTTCCTGGTTTGGATCACGTAGTAATGTGGTACCACACCGAAACAGTCAATTAAACCCGGTTTCGATCAATATTTTAGAGGATAACACATGTTAGGTCTAGGTTAGGTCTGGGATTTGCACTCATCAGGCTCATACTTTCGCATATTTCTCATACATGATGGCCAGATTCTGATCTTGTTTTTGCTTGGATCACGTAGTAATGGGGTACCACACTGAAACTGTCTATTAAACCTGGTTTCGATCAATATTTTAGAGGATAACGCATGTTAGGTCTGGGTTAGGTCTGGGATTTGCCCACTTCAGTCTCATACTTTCGCATTCCCCACATACTTCTTGAACAGATCCTGGGTGTTTTCTGGTTTGGATCACATAGTAATGTGATACCACACTGAAACAGTCGACTAAACCCGGTTTCGATCAATATTTTAGAGGATAACACATGTTAGGTCTAGGTTAGGTCTGGGATTTGCACTCATCAGGCTCATTCTTTCGCATATTTCTCATACTTGATGGCCAGATTCTGGGCTTTTTTTGGCTTGGATCACGTAGTAATGTGGTACCACATTGAAACAGTCCATTAAACCTGGTTTCAATCAATACCTTAGAGGTTAGCGCATGTTACATCTAGGTTAGGTCTGGGATTTCCTCTCATCAGGCTCATACTTTCGCATATTTCTCATACTTGTTGGTCAGATCCTGGGCTTTTTCTGGTTTGGATCACGTAGTAATGTGGTACCACATTGAAACAGTCCATTAAACCTGGTTTCGATCAATATTTTAGAGGATAACACATGTTAGGTCTAGGTTAGGTCTGGGATTTGCACTCATCCGGCTCATACTTTCGCATATTTCTCATACTTGTTGGTCAGATCCTGGGCTTTTTCTGGTTTGGATCACGTAGTAATGTGGTACCACACCAAAACAGTCAATTAAACCCGGTTTCGATTAATATTTTAGAGGATAACACATGTTAGGTCTAGGTTAGGCCTGGGATTTGCACTCATCAGGCTCATACTTTCGCATATTTCTCATACATGATGGCCAGATTCTGATCTTTTTTTTGCTTGGATCACGTAGTAATGGGGTACCACATTGAAACAGTCCATTAAACCTGGTTTCGATCGATATTTTAGAGGATAACGCATGTTAGGTCTGGGTTAGGTCTGGGATTTACCCACTTCAGTCTCATACTTTCGCATTCTTCACATACTTCTTGAACAGATCCTGGGTTTTCTTCTGGTTTGGATCACATAGTAATGTCGTACCACACTGAAACAGTCGACTAAACCTGGTCTCGATCAATATTATAGGGGATAACGCATGTTAGGTCTAGGTTAGGTCTGGGATTTGCACTCATCAGGCTCATACATTCGCATATTTCTCATACTTGATGGCCAGATTCTGGGCTTCTTTTGGTTTGGATCACGTAGTATTGTGGTACCACACTGGAACAGTCAATTAAACCCGGTTTCGATCAATATTTTAGAGGATAACACATGTTAGGTCTAGGTTAGGTCTGGGATTTGCACTCATCAGGCTCATTCTTTCGCATATTTCTCATACTTGATGGCCAGATTCTGGGCTTTTTTTGGCTTGGATCACGTAGTAATGTGGTACCACATTGAAACAGTCCATTAAACCTGGTTTCAATCAATACCTTAGAGGTTAGCGCATGTTACATCTAGGTTAGGTCTGGGATTTCCTCTCATCAGGCTCATACTTTCGCATATTTCTCATACTTGTTGGTCAGATCCTGGGCTTTTTCTGGTTTGGATCACGTAGTAATGTGGTACCACATTGAAACAGTCCATTAAACCTGGTTTCGATCAACATTTTAGAGGATAACACATGTTAGGTCTAGGTTAGGTCTGGGATTTGCACTCATCCGGCTCATACTTTCGCATATTTCTCATACTTGTTGGTCAGATCCTGGGCTTTTTCTGGTTTGGATCACCTAGTAATGTGGTACCACACCAAAACAGTCAATTAAACCCGCTTTCGATCAATATTTTAGAGGATAACACATGTTAGGTCTAGGTTAGGCCTGGGATTTGCACTCATCAGGCTCATACTTTCGCATATTTCTCATACATGATGGCCAGATTCTGATCTTTTTTTTGCTTGGATCACGTAGTAATGGGGTACCACATTGAAACAGTCCATTAAACCTGGTTTCGATCGATATTTTAGAGGATAACGCATGTTAGGTCTGGGTTAGGTCTGGGATTTACCCACTTCAGTCTCATACTTTCGCATTCTTCACATACTTCTTGAACAGATCCTGGGTTTTCTTCTGGTTTGGATCACATAGTAATGTCGTACCACACTGAAACAGTCGACTAAACCTGGTCTCGATCAATATTATAGGGGATAACGCATGTTAGGTCTAGGTTAGGTCTGGGATTTGCACTCATCAGGCTCATACATTCGCATATTTCTCATACTTGATGGCCTGATTCTGGGCTTTTATTGGCTTGGATCACGTAGTAATGTGGTATGACACTGAAACAGTCCATTAAACCTGGTTTCAATCAATATCTTAGAGGTTATCGCATGTTAAGTCTAGGTTAGGTCTGGGATTTGCACTCATCAGGCTCATTCTTTCGCATATTTCTCATACTTGATGGCCAGATTCTGGGCTTTTTTTGGCTTGGATCACGTAGTAATGTGGTACCACATTGAAACAGTCCATTAAACCTGGTTTCAATCAATACCTTAGAGGTTATCGCATGTTACATCTAGGTTAGGTCTGGGATTTCCTCTCATCAGGCTCATACTTTCGCATATTTCTCATACTTGTTGGTCAGATCCTGGGCTTTTTCTGGTTTGGATAACGTAGTAATGTGGTACCACACCGAAACAGTCAATTAAACCCGGTTTCGATCAATATTTTAGAGGACAACACATGTTAGGTCTAGGTTAGGTCTGGGATTTGCACTCATCCGGCTCATACTTTCGCATATTTCTCATACATGATTGCCAGATTCTGACCTTGTTTTTGCTTGGATCACGTAGTAATGGGGTACCACACTGAAACAGTCTATTAAACCTGGTTTCGATCAATATTTTAGAGGATAACGCATGTTAGGTCTGGGTTAGGTCTGGGATTTGCCCACTTCAGTCTCATACTTTCGCATTCTTCAGATACTTCTTGAACAGATCCTGGGTTTTTTCTGGTTTGGATCACATAGTAATGTCGTACCACTCTGAAACAGTCGACTAAACCAGGTCCCGATCAATACTTTAGGGGATAACGCATGTTAGGTCTAGGTTAGGTCTGGGATTTGCACTCATCAGGCTCATACATTCGCATATTTCTCATACTTGATGGCCAGATTCTGGGCTTTTTTTGGCTTGGATCACGTAGTAATGCGGTACCACATTGAAACAGTCGATTAAACCTGGTTTCGACCAATATTTGAGGGGATTACGCATGTTAGGTCTAGGTTAGGTCTGGGATTTGCACTCATCAGGCTCATACTTTCGCATATTTATCATACTTGATGGTCTGATTCTGGGCTTTTATTGGCTTGGATCACGTAGCAATGTGGTACCATACTGAAACTGTCTATTAAACCGTGTTTCGACCAATATTTTAGAGGACAACACATGTTAGGTCTAGGTTAGGTCTGGGATTTGCACTCATCCGGCTCATACTTTCGCATATTTCTCATACATGATGGCCAGATTCTGATCTTTTTTTTGCTTGGATCACGTAGTAATGGGGTACCACATTGAAACAATCCATTAAACCTGGTTTCGATCGATATTTTAGAGGATAACGCATGTTAGGTCTGGGTTAGGTCTGGGATTTACCCACTTCAGTCTCATACTTTCGCATTCTTCACATACTTCTTGAACAGATCCTGGGTTTTCTTCTGGTTTGGATCACATAGTAATGTCGTACCACACTGAAACAGTCGACTAAACCTGGTCTCGATCAATATTATAGGGGATAACGCATGTTAGGTCTAGGTTAGGTCTGGGATTTGCACTCATCAGGCTCATACATTCGCATATTTCTCATACTTGATGGCCAGATTCTGGCTTTTCCGGTTTGGATCACGTAGTAATGTGGTATGACACTGAAACAGTCCATTAAACCTGGTTTCAATCAATATCTTAGAGGTTATCGCATGTTAAGTCTAGGTTAGGTCTGGGATTTGCACTCATCAGGCTCATTCTTTCGCATATTTCTCATACTTGATGGCCAGATTCTGGGCTTTTTTTGGCTTGGATCACGTAGTAATGTGGTACCACACTGAAACAGTGTATTAAACCGTGTTTCGACCAATATTTTAGAGGATAACGCATGCTAGGTCTACGTTAGGTCTGGGATTTGCACTCATCAGGCTCATACATTCGCATATTTCTCATACTTGATGGCCAGATTCTGGGCTTTTTTTGGTTTGGATCACGTAGTATTGTGGTACCACACTGGAACAGTCAATTAAACCCGGTTTCGATCAATATTTTAGAGGATAACACATGTTAGGTCTAGGTTAGGTCTGGGATTTGCACTCATCAGGCTCATTCTTTCGCATATTTCTCATATTTGATGGCCAGATTCTGGGCTTTTTTTGGCTTGGATCACGTAGTAATGTGTTACCACATTGAAACAGTCCATTAAACCTGGTTTCAATCAATACCTTAGAGGTTATCGCATGTTACATCTAGCTTAGGTCTAGGATTTCCTCTCATCAGGCTCATACATTCGCATATTTCTCATACTTGATGGCCAGATTCTGGGCTTTTTTTGGCTTGGATCACGTAGTAATGCGGTACCACATTGAAACAGTCGATTAAACCTGGTTTCGACCAATATTTGAGGGGATTACGCATGTTAGGTCTAGGTTAGGTCTGGGATTTGCACTCATCAGGCTCATACTTTCGCATATTTATCATACTTGATGGTCTGATTCTGGGCTTTTATTGGCTTGGATCACGTAGCAATGTGGTACCATACTGAAACTGTCTATTAAACCGTGTTTCGACCAATATTTTAGAGGATAACGCATGTTAGGTCTAGGTTAGGTCTGAGATTTGCTCTCATCAGGCTCATACTTTCGCATATTTCTCAAACTTGATGGCCAGATTTTGAGCTTTTTTTGGCTTGGATCACGTAGTAATGTGGTACCACATCGAAACAGTCCATTAAACCTGGTTTCAATAAATATCTTAGAGGTTATCGCATGTTAAGTCTAGGTTAGGTCTGGGATTTGCACTCATCAGGCTCATTCTTTCGCATATTTCTCATACTTGATGGCCAGATTCTGGGCTTTTTTTGGCTTGGATCACGTAGTAATGTGGTACCACACCGAAACAGTCAATTAAACCCGGTTTCGATCAATATTTTAGAGGATAACACATGTTAGGTCTAGGTTAGGCCTGGGATTTGCACTCATCAGGCTCATACTTTCGCATATTTCTCATACATGATGGCCAGATTCTGATCTTTTTTTTGCTTGGATCACGTAGTAATGGGGTACCACATTGAAACAGTCCATTAAACCTGGTTTCGATCGATATTTTAGAGGATAACGCATGTTAGGTCTGGGTTAGGTCTGGGATTTACCCACTTCAGTCTCATACTTTCGCATTCTTCACATACTTCTTTTACAGATCCTGGGTTTTCTCCTGGTTTGGATCACATAGTAATGTCGTACCACACTGAAACAGTCGACTAAACCTGGTCTCGATCAATATTATAGGGGATAACGCATGTTATGTCTAGGTTAGGTCTGGGATTTGCACTCATCAGGCTCATACATTCGCATATTTCTCATACATGATGGCCAGATTCTGGCTTTTCCGGTTTGGATCACGTAGTAATGTGGTATGACACTGAAACAGTCCATTAAACCTGGTGTCAATCAATATCTTAGAGGTTATCGCATGTTAAGTCTAGGTTAGGTCTGGGATTTGCACTCATCAGGCTCATTCTTTCGCATATTTCTCATACTTGATGGCCAGATTCTGGGCTTTTTTTGGCTTGGATCACGTAGTAATGTGGTACCACACTGAAACAGTGTATTAAACCGTGTTTCGACCAATATTTTAGAGGATAACGCATGCTAGGTCTACGTTAGGTCTGGGATTTGCACTCATCAGGCTCATACATTCGCATATTTCTCATACTTGATGGCCAGATTCTGGGCTTTTTTTGGCTTGGATCACGTAGTAATGTGTTACCACATTGAAACAGTCCATTAAACCTGGTTTCAATCAATACCTTAGAGGTTATCGCATGTTACATCTAGCTTAGGTCTGGGATTTCCTCTCATCAGGCTCATACTTTCGCATATTTCTCATACTTGTTGGTCAGATCCTGGGCTTTTTCTGGTTTGGATAACGTAGTAATGTGGTACCACACCGAAACAGTCAATTAAACCCGGTTTCGATCAATATTTTTGAGGATAACACATGTTAGGTCTAGGTTAGGTCTGGGATTTGCACTCGTCAGGCTCATACTTTCGCATATTTCTCATACATGATGGCCAGATTCTGATCTTGTTTTTGCTTGGATCACGTAGTAATGGGGTACCACACTGAAACTGTCTATTAAACCTGGTTTCGATCAATATTTTAGAGGATAACGCATGTTAGGTCTGGGTTAGGTCTGGGATTTGCCCACTTCAGTCTCATACTTTCGCATTCCCCACATACTTCTTGAACAGATCCTGGGTTTTTTCTGGTTTGGATCACATAGGAATGTCATACCACACTGAAACAGTCGACTAAACCTGGTCTCGATCAATATTTTAGGGGATAACGCATGTTAGGTCTAGGTTAGGTCTGGGATTTGCACTCATCAGGCTCATACATTCGCATATTTCTCATACTTGATGGCCTGATTCTGGGCTTTTATTGGCTTGGATCACGTAGCAATGTGGTACCACACTGAAACTGTCTATCAAACCTGGTTTCGATCAATATTTTAGAGGATATCGCATGTTAGGTCTAAGTTAGGTCTGAGATTTGCTCTCATCAGGCTAATACTTTCGCATATATCTGCTACTTGATGGCCAGATTCTGAGCTTTTTCCGGTTTGGGTCACATAGTAATGTCGTATCACACTGAAACAGTCGACTAAACCTGGTCTCGATCAATATTTTAGGGGATAACGCATGTTAGGTCTAGGTTAGGTCTGCGATTTCCTCTCATCAGGCTCATACTTTCGCATATTTCTCATACTTGTTGGTCAGATCCTGGGCTTTTCCTGGTTTGGATCACGTAGTAATGTGGTACCACACCGAAACAGTCAATTAAACCCGGTTTCGATTAATATTTTAGAGGATAACACATGTTAGGTCTAGGTTAGGCCTGGGATTTGCACTCATCAGGCTCATACATTCGCATATTTCTCATACATGATGGCCAGATTCTGATCTTTTTTTTGCTTGGATCAAGTAGTATTGGGGTACCACATTGAAACAGTCCATTAAACCTGGTTTCGATCGATATTTTAGAGGATAACGCATGTTAGGTCTGGGTTAGGAATGGGATTTACCCACTTCAGTCTCATACTTTCGCATTCTTCACATACTTCTTGAACAGATCCTGGGTTTTCTTCTGGTTTGGATCACATAGTAATGTCGTACCACACTGAAACTGTCGACTAAACCTGGTCTCGATCAATATTATAGGGGATAACGCATGTTAGGTCTAGGTTAGGTCTGGGATTTGCACTCATCAGGCTCATACATTCGCATATTTCTCATACTTGATGGCCAGATTCTGGCTTTTCCGGTTTGGATCACGTAGTAATGTGGTATGACACTGAAACAGTCCATTAAACCTGGTTTCAATCAATATCTTAGAGGTTATCGCATGTTAAGTCTAGGTTAGGTCTGGGATTTGCACTCATCAGGCTCATTCTTTCGCATATTTCTCATACTTGATGGCCAGATTCTGGGCTTTTTTTGGCTTGGATCACGTAGTAATGTGGTACCACACTGAAACAGTGTATTAAACCGTGTTTCGACCAATATTTTAGAGGATAACGCATGCTAGGTCTACGTTAGGTCTGGGATTTGCACTCATCAGGCTCATACATTCGCATATTTCTCATACTTGATGGCCAGATTCTGGGCTTTTTTTGGTTTGGATCACGTAGTATTGTGGTACCACACTGGTACAGTCAATTAAACCCGGTTTCGATCAATATTTTAGAGGATAACACATGTTAGGTCTAGGTTAGGTCTGGGATTTGCACTCATCAGGCTCATTCTTTCGCATATTTCTCATACTTGATGGCCAGATTCTGGGCTTTTTTTGGCTTGGATCACGTAGTAATGTGGTACCACATTGAAACAGTCCATTAAACCTGGTTTCAATCAATACCTTAGAGGTTATCGCATGTTACATCTAGCTTAGGTCTGGGATTTCCTCTCATCAGGCTCATACTTTCGCATATTTCTCATACTTGTTGGTCAGATCCTGGGCTTTTTCTGGTTTGGATAACGTAGTAATGTGGTACCACACCGAAACAGTCAATTAAACCCGGTTTCGATCAATATTTTTGAGGATAACACATGTTAGGTCTAGGTTAGGTCTGGGATTTGCACTCGTCAGGCTCATACTTTCGCATATTTCTCATACATGATGGCCAGATTCTGATCTTGTTTTTGCTTGGATCACGTAGTAATGGGGTACCACACTGAAACTGTCTATTAAACCTGGTTTCGATCAATATTTTAGAGGATAACGCATGTTAGGTCTGGGTTAGGCCTGGGATTTGCCCACTTCAGACTCATACTTTCGCATTCCCCACATACTTCTTGAACAGATCCTGGGTTTTTTCTGGTTTGGATCACATAGGAATGTCATACCACACTGAAACAGTCGACTAAACCTGGTCTCGATCAATATTTTAGGGGATAACGCATGTTAGGTCTAGGTTAGGTCTGGGATTTGCACTCATCAGGCTCATACATTCGCATATTTCTCATACTTGATGGCCTGATTCTGGGCTTTTATTGGCTTGGATCACGTAGCAATGTGGTACCACACTGAAACTGTCTATCAAACCTGGTTTCGATCAATATTTTAGAGGATATCGCATGTTAGGTCTAAGTTAGGTCTGAGATTTGCTCTCATCAGGCTAATACTTTCGCATATATCTGCTACTTGATGGCCAGATTCTGAGCTTTTTCCGGTTTGGGTCACATAGTAATGTCGTATCACACTGAAACAGTCGACTAAACCTGGTCTCGATCAATATTTTAGGGGATAACGCATGTTAGGTCTAGGTTAGGTCTGCGATTTCCTCTCATCAGGCTCATACTTTCGCATATTTCTCATACTTGTTGGTCAGATCCTGGGCTTTTCAAGGTTTGGATCACGTAGTAATGTGGTACCACACCGAAACGGTCAATTAAACCCGGTTTCGATTAATATTTTAGAGGATAACACATGTTAGGTCTAGGTTAGGCCTGGGATTTGCACTCATCAGGCTCATACATTCGCATATTTCTCATACATGATGGCCAGATTCTGATCTTTTCTTTGCTTGGATCACGTAGTATTGGGGTACCACATTGAAACAGTCCATTAAACCTGGTTTCGATCGATATTTTAGAGGATAACGCAT